>NW_027114717.1:363070-394557 GCF_000696795.3 Halyomorpha halys | reverse complement strand
TGCCATAAAATATAAATTATTACATGATTGCTTATTAGTTAATTTATACTTATAGCTGCTGATGCCGTGGGATGTAGTGCCGTGGGTGTCTTCTGTTTCATCAGGGATTTCCAGGCCTCCTGGCCTTGGTGTGCTCGAAGCGCATCCTCTGAATCAGGTCCTTATTTGTCTGCGCCTTCCTGTTGAGTCCGCCTCCGTCTAGCCCTTCCTGTAGAGTGTTGTTCTTCTCTTGTCAATTCCCTCTCTGTATTTTTCTCCCACTTCTCTTTTAGGGCGTTACCTTATTTTTAAATCTCTTCTCTGATTGGTTATCGATGTCCGAAGACTCCCGAGGCAGGCGTCCCCCTCCTCAGGGCCGAGGATGTGTAACAAAAAAGTTTGACTCTCTGCCTAGTTAATTTGATTCTGGTCCCTCGTCCTAACCCATTTTCTGCTTCAATACTTAAAGGTTAGTCAATCTAATTTTCTCAGGGGCCTCTGGTAATGTGACAAACTTAATACAGATGTTTCCATATCCGAGGATGCTAAAAGCTTCCTAGAAGGATACCCTGACCAGGTATAGGGGCAGATGACGAAACACCTTAATAAACGACATATTGTTGAAATCATGGCTAATTCCTCGATACATAGCAATATGTATCGTTTCCTTTAATTTCATTATGTTGATTTAAATTATTTTTCATTACTTTAGACACTACTTACATATACTATTATGTTAATTCCATTACTCATCATTTAAATTTTCTTTCTCACCTTTCATTATGTTCATTTCTATATTTACTTGAACACTTATCTGATTTTTAAAAGAATAAATTTTATCGTTTATTTCGTATAATGCTTACCATTACAATATTATATTTTATCTTCTATTAGTATCAATCAACTAATACTTACTTAACTTATTGTTAGGCTGCCTGTAGCGCAGTGGTTAAGACACAGTCTTACCAATTTTTGATGTCTATTGGCCGTGGTGGTTTGAACCCGGTCTGGGGCATTGACTTTTTTCATTGAGTAGCGGTCCCACAAAATGAAAAACTTTGACCCCCAACCATGGTTAGGCAGTATAGTACTCCAATGGGAGTCCTAGCCAAAAAAAAAAAAAATTTATTGCCAAGTTTGTTTGTTGTTATTTTATTTTTATGATCTCTTAATTAATTAAGGCTGTTATCTCATTTTGTTTTTCAGCGCTGATAAAGGCGTGAAATTCAGGTTGAAATTTTGGCACAGATGAATAAGTTTTGTTTATTTGTGTATTTTTACTGACTCCACCCTGACCATCTGCTTGTTATATTTATCTACGGTAAATTATTAACACCTTATTATATTATTAGTGCTTTAATTGTCCCATAGTTGTCAATTTCTGTTTGCTCAAGAGATAATCAAACCCCCTATTTGGCTATCTGAGCCTGACTTTGTATTAATAAAAGTTAGTTTATGCTGTTACTTTACTACCCGGCTTAGACTGGATAATACATCAGTACCATTTTTATTTTTCTCTCTTAATTTTTTCCATATTGTAATTGCAGCTAAACCACAGTCAGTTTTTGTGCGCAATATGTCCAAGTTATTAGATAAATCAAACAAGGAAGATGTTAAAAAGTTTATTGAAAATTTAGAAGAATTTTTGTCTGACACTGATTGTTTAAAAACAGCACTCTCACCCACAAAAGTAATTTTAAACATCATTATTCCACTATAATACAATTTAAATTTAATTACATTTTATAATGTTCATTTTCTCATAGGCCGATCCTGATTCAAATATACTTGCTGATTCCCAAGACAGCCTAATTCGATTGCTATTGTCAGTCGAATGCTTGCAGAGTCAAATAATATCTTTCCTTTTGGATAAAATTTGTGAATTTACTGCTGACGAGTAGGTGCTTTTATTTTTTACAATTCTGAAGAACATTTCTTTACTAATTCAGTTGAATATTTTATACTTGAAAATGTATACTTCTAAAAGGCTTAATCTTTGAAAAAAACCTTTTGCTATTCATTTTTGTAGGGATGGAAATACAGCTGAAGAAATGATGGCATTAGTTCGAATGATTCTGCAGTCATTGAGATATATGAACAATGTTCTTGAACCAGAAAAACTGACGCGAAAAATGTTTGATATTATTCATGCTGTTTCTAGCTCAATGGTGAGATATTTTTTAATATTTTTCTTGAGTAATGTTTGTTTAACCTTCTATTAGTTTCATGGAAAAAATTTTCCTCAACCAAATTCCATTATAATCATCAATTGCTAGAACTTAAGTAGTTTCTCCTGTGAGAGTCTCCCATATAATTTCGTTATGTTGAGGCATAGTTATATCAAGGTTTGGATAGCTAAAAATTTATTATATTGAGATTCAGACATTGATTTATTGATCTCTATATTAAGTTCATAGTTTGTGTACTTACTGCATATAACTACATACAAAGTAAACTTGTTGTGTTGCCTCAATGCTTAATGGACATTTTTTCCATTTGTGCCATCACCACAATATACTTCAATTATAAACATAACTTATTGGGTTTGGTCACAAAATTGATGAAACTGTCTATCCATGATTGAGCAAGGACTGAGGGAAGGGATTGCAAAAATTCATTTCCAATCGCGATCATTTATTTTACTGAGATGCATAGATATAAAATGGATTACATAAAAGTAATTTCTACTATATAAAGGTTACTGTTGCGAAAATTCTTGGCTCAAAGGTATTTCGATATATATAGGTAAATAATAGAAGAAAAAAAAAATGAAAAAGAAAAAGATTTAAGAACTAAAACAATGAGAATGAAAAAAAAACATATATCACTATTGTATAGTTCAATATTTACACAATTTGCCTATGTAATATAAGAATAATAAGCATTTGTCCTACTAGTCTTACTGGTACTGGTATTTGGTGGGGGGAACAAGTCCGACAAGTGCCTTTTTGCCAACCCCTGATTGCTACCTAGGTTGCCACCGCATACTAACCAAGGTGGGAGCGCCAAGATTCATTCTTCAGGACCGCCGAAAAATGAATGTTTAACTGCCCCAGGTGGGAATCGAACCCACAAAGTTCTGAACCGAATACACTGGGACCTGCGCTCCCAACCTGCACAGCCATCATGTCCCTCCTACTAGTCTTAGTATCCTGTTTTTTTAGCAACACATTGCTGTTTCTCTGTCAGAGGATTTTAAATGTGTTATTTTGAGCTTTGTTAACTAAATTGCTCTTTCAGTTTTATCTATGGCTAGTTCAAGGATATTACAAACAATTCTTAGTATTGAGGTTTCACTATTATATAAATTTTGAATTACAAACAACTGGCCATTAAAAAGTGTTTGTCGACTATTATATAAAAAAAAAAAATCATATCAGTTGTCTAACAGTTTTTAAGAAGTTTCTCAAATTTGTTAATTCTGAAATAAAAAATAGTAAATATAGTTTTTTTTCTGTTTTTATTTATTGTTTAAGCTGTTTGTTCAATATTTTGTATGAAATAAATTTAAACCATCAAATTATAATTCTCTGTGTCCAAAACCAACTTTGACACCTTTTGGTATTTGTCTCTCAATTAGTTTATTTATTGGGAAAGTATTACTATTTGATTCCTCGTATTTTTAGTTTCATAAACTATTATTCTTATCAATTAAAAATTTTTAATAATAATCGCCAAAGGTTTTATTTAATTACTTTACTTTCTTGAATTTGTACATAACTTCAAGAATATCATAATTTTTTTTTCTGACCTAGAGAAAAAAAATAAAAACAAACAAATAAATATATACAAATGAAAATATATGTACATATGATTGGCAAACTAGAAGATCTTGTTTTGCCAGTGTGGCATTATAAGATAGGGTGCCGGGTCCGCTGAAGGCGGTGTCATCGATGATGGTATGTGTTTGCCTTGAGCTTACTAGGAATAGGGAGGGGCTATTCCGGCTGGCGTTAATGAAATGACTTCAGGCTGTAGAGCCAGAAGTCTCTCCCGAGGCGAGAACATCGACCAGGGGAACAGTGCTCTGCCACCTCCCTGGTCTCAGTGGAGGGATGATTTCACGGAACAGTGGATTGGTACAGGCTTTCAGCCCATCAAAGAATCTAGAGTGAAGTTCCTTGTACTATTCGCATTAGGAGGGAGTTCTGGAAACTCTGTAGTTTGGTCAGTGTTGTTTTGTAGAGGTGTCTCATGAATATCATAATTTCATTTATCTATATTCTATATATAGCTTCATTCTCCATCTTTTATAGTGAGGAAGAAAAATTCAGCTTTAATAAGCTTTACTTTTAAATATCAGGAGCACATTATTTCTTATTTACTTCATTTTTCAGCTTAAGCATGAGATCACGAACTGTTTGCCTGATATAATCAGTGATGCGCAACGAGAAGAAACAGCCAATGAATTTATGTTAGTACACCATTCTCTGTTTAGTTGTATTATTTATTTATTTTTTCCTTCTACACTAAATATTTATGTATTGTTTTCATTTCTTTTACAGAGAACTCATGAAAAGTGAACCCTCTTTAACGCCGTCTATTTTGTACACGCTTTCGAATCTTTGGCTCGATGGCGATAGTTTATATCAATTACAAATGAGTTTGATTAGACAGCTCAGAAATTCACCTTTGGATCAGTTGCCGGCCTATGTTAGGTTTTTAGTGATGGGTGATATCATCAGTCATGCTGATGAGGTAAAGACCAAATAAAAAAATATATAACAAATGTTCTTCCATTTTATATGTATAAATGATTTACTGTATCATTTCAAATTATGAAGCAGATGGTCAGGGGTGCGGTCAAAAGAAAACAAAAAATAATTAACGACTATTTATTTGCCAACATTTTGCCCCTCTTTGTAGAGCTTCATCAGGGTTAAAAAGAGATACAAAAAAACTAAATATATTTTTACATAGTAGGGTTATATTAAAGTAGGGTTAAAATTATGTAAATATAAGTGAAAAGAAAATTATATAAAAAGTAACGGAAAGAAAAAAAAAAATTAAAGAAATAAAAAAACAAACTGGAGCAGGTGGGTGGTTCTGATTTGTTCTTTATTTACATGTTATTATTATCTTAAATTTTATTTGGAGGAAGGTAGTCTGGGTGGTGTTCAATAAAGGTTTCAAAATAGTAACAAAAAAATATTTATTGTTAACTAAACCTTTGTTACTATTTTGAAACGTTTATTGAACGCCACCCGGACTATCTTCCTCCAATCTACTTCATACGGTCAACTATCTTCTTCCAATATCTTTAATTTTATGTTTATTTATTCTTTCTCAACATTTATTTAATCTCATTTTCTTTATTTTCTGTTTTTTCAGAATATGTTAAATTTTGTTTTCTCATATCTGCTTTTTCTATTTTTACTTGATATTACGCCTCCGGTTCATTTTTAACTTAATTGCTTACATAATATTTTTTTTTTTTATATTCTTATCATTGTCTATTTTACATCAATACTATTTTTATTTCTTCTTTTCATTTATTTGTATATAATTTTCTTTTCTCTTACTTATACATAATTTTAACCCTACCTTAATTTACCTTTTTGTATCTTATTATCCCTATGTCAAAGTATTTTTAGTTCCTTGTATCTTTTTAGCCCTGATGAAGTTCAACAAAGTGGGACGAAATGTCGGCAAATAAATAGTTGTTAAATATTTTTTGTTTTCTTTTGATCGTGCCCCTGACCATATTCATAATTTGTTCCTTCACGTGTTGTAGATTTTTTTTTTTATTCGTGGACCGCAGCATTTAAAACTATTAATTTAGCCGTCCACTAGTTTCGAAAGAATTCAATTTATATACTATAAGATCCACTTAAACTTGCAATGACAGTTAATGGTGTTAATTTTGTTTGTAGATAATCAATGGCCTCCGTTCGGAATTGGTGATTTGCCATGCTGATGGAAGTAGTTGCACTCAGGTACAAAATGGGAAATCTTCTGATGTTCAAAGCACACTTCTATTGGTATTTGAAAAATTGAGAGATGCTGTTTTGAAATCTAAAAAGTTAGCTGACATTTGGGTTAAAAATATTGGTAAAGTCAAGAAATCTATTCATCATAAGTAAGTTTGACTATTGATGTTTATGTATTAACAAACACAGTGTAATCTCCGTAATCTGAATTAATTGCTGCAGAGGGGTGTTTGGATCACTGAAAAGTTCGGATTATAGAAATTATTAGCAGAAAAATGCAACAATATGAATTTCTATAACTGCGTATATTTCTTTAATTTTTACATAATTTATTGGAAATTTGAAAGTTTGAAGTTTTAAAAAATTTAAAATTAAAAAAAATATTTTTTCATTCAAATTTTCAGCAACGCTAAGTGATGATTTAATTTGTTAAAACTAAAAGATTGTTGGTTTATAAGTGAAAAGAAGTATAAATAAAAAAAAAAAATACTCTTTGCTTGAACTTATTTAAAACATGATAAAAAAATGAGTTCACCAACGAAATTTGTATTATACATATTTCGACTATTAATTAAATTAGTTTTACAGAATCAAATTATTTATTCAATAGATATTATGTATTTCTAATTCCAACAAAATATATTATGAAAAGTTCCATAGGAAAAATTACACGATCTTGAAACTGAAAATTTTCACTTTTGATTTTCACAGTGATTACAATAACATGCCTATAGATTGAAATGTCCTTTTTTATACACATATCCACTTTTATTTGAAAACAAAAATATTATTTTGTGGTGAGTTTTCTCAAATAAAGTAACTTTTTTTTTTATGCCAGTTCTGAATACTGATTACACTGTATATTTATTTTCTATTAATAGATTGAATTTTAATGGAATATCAGTGGTTGAGTAGTGTTACCGTTTCATGTGTTCAAAATGAAAACAGCACTAGAGTAGCAGCAAGAAGTGTTGAGGGTCACGGTTGGGGAAGCCTGCTGGCAGACTATCCCGCTATCTTTTCCTTAACCCTCTTCCATTGTCTTACTATTCTAGACGTCTTCAACCTTTGTGTATCTATGAACTATATTTATAGGTTATCTATCAGGTCTCGGGCACCAATGTAAATTTTTTGTTAATTACAATAAGTTTTAATTCAAAAAAATGATCACTAATAAGGGGGGCTTAAGTAACAGCAGCTTTATTACTACGACTTCAGAGTTTATGATAAGAATTCAAGAAATATACGTAGAATATTAGATAAGAAGTAAACTAAAAGAATTTAAATATATATGAACAGAATAATTATTAATAACAATTACATTTTCAATTAAATCATTCAGTACTATATTTATTGATAATAATTATTCTGTTCAATTATTATTTTAGTTTTAATTTATTCCTTTTTTTAAAACTTGTATTTAACATCATTTTAAATAATTATTCATTTCAAAATTTTATTTTTTGAAAGTATCAAGTTATTTGTAGTCTTCTGAAGAAATAATATGAAATTTATGAATGGAATATGGTCCGGGTGCGGTCAAAAAAACTCAAATAGTAAATAATTATACTATTTTTATTGAGCCAACGTTTCGCCCCACGTTGCAGGACTCCGTCAAAACAGCCCTGATGAAGCCCTGCAACGTGGGGCGAAACATTGGCTCAATAAAAATGGTATAATTATTTACTATTTGAGTTTTTTTGACCACACCCGGACCATATTCCATTCATCTATACACATGGTCAATCAATAATCTTCCAATATGAAATTTAACTTTTATATTTTCATTTTTAGGCCTATCGATTTACTTATGCTATTAATAATACATTCGACATCAAAGTCAGACGTAATGAGAAAGAGGACAGTAGAAACCATGTTTAGGGCCAAGATTAGATCAGGTCATTTCAGGGATTCTTTGATTCAGGATACTTTGTCGGCCACAAGTGTTGTATGTAAAACTTTTATAAACCTATGTTTAATTCTTATAATTATTTACTATTTATTATTTTTATTTCCAGGTTATACGAGAACATTATGATGACCTGTTGAAGTTGCTATCAACTCTACTTTTATCACCCGATTTGACTGTTTCTAGTTTCAGTGCATATTTCTTTAGGTATGTAGAAATTGATATAATTACTATTTCTATAAAATGTGTTAAATGTCAGTATTTATTTATTTATTTTATACCAGATCGGCCTGGTGGGCCTTACATGGTTGATGTAACCGTTACATTATATTTTTTTTTTTAACAGTTGATTATGGGGGTTATAGTCTCATACAAAAGACACCCCTAACTATATACTATGTTATAATTAAAAGAAAAAAAAAAGATAAAATATAAAAGATCTATCCTAAGTTGTTTGTCTTTTACTTATTATGTCATTGCCATATGCAAAAACAAGAATTTGGAATTTTTGATGGATGTTACTTTATTTTTTTCCAGAGGTTAAATTTGATTTATAGGAGTTATTTCATAGTTGTCCTTAAAGTATTTCCTTAGTTCCAATATTATGAGAATGAGGATTTTTTACTTATTTTTTTATTAGCAACTTTGACTTACCACCATATGGTTCATATATTTAATTCACTACTTATTTTTTACTAATTTTACAAATCTTTTTCACTTAAGCCAACTTCTTATTCATATTATTTAGCAGTTTCAAATATATAATTATTTCACTTTATAAATTTTATTGATTATTATCATTATTATTAATTTAATTATTTCTGTTATCAGTCAGTGCTTCGAAAAGTTAGACTCATTACAATGGAGGAAAAGAATTATTTTGGAACTTATTTCCAACATCACGGTGGCCAAGGGAAATGCTAAGCCAGCACTGAATCTTTTACATTCTCTCACTTCGAAATATACATCTAAAATAGCTCCATTCATCACTTTACTAATGGTATATTAGATTTTTTAAATATATTAATCAGTCTTATTTTTTTTTTTAAACCTACTAATCTATTATTACACAAATACATTAGTTTATTCTGTATGGTACAATGGAACTTCTCTTAAATAGCTATTACAGGAAATGATAATGTGGCCCTAATCCCAATTATAGTAAAATCCCATTTTATCCAACTATCAAAAACCTCGGAAGCAAGCACCTTTGATCAAACCCTTTCCTGGAAAAACCATGTCAATGATATCTCCAGTCATATCTTTTCCACCAAGTCACCCTCTTGATATTCTTCCACTTTGATTACGGTCGTACGGTATATTTGGGGGGTTTCTGTATGATTCATCTTTGGGATTCCTAAAGACACCTTTATTTCCTAATTTTATGGGGAGTTGAAAAGTCTCTATCCTTCTTTCTGTTGTATTTCCTGGCATCATTTTTTTACCAAGTTATTCAACCCTGCTGTCCATCATACATCTCTGATCTCCTTCAATCTAAATCCTGCATTCATTCTCGCAATACCCATTGTTGTTCCTCAGATTTGTATACAAAAGCCCAAGCAACATCTATCTATCTATCCAGTTCCAAAATAATTGCAATGAATGTTCTTATTTACAATAAAAATTTGTAAATCGATAGAATATGTTATTACTTGTTTTTTTAACACTTTCAACTGAACTATTTTTCTTTCATTTTTTTGTAAACGGGTATTATACAATTATCAGTTATAATTTTTCTTTTCTTTTCAGTTTTTAT
This sequence comes from Halyomorpha halys, assembly GCF_000696795.3. Taxonomy (NCBI): domain Eukaryota; kingdom Metazoa; phylum Arthropoda; class Insecta; order Hemiptera; family Pentatomidae; genus Halyomorpha; species Halyomorpha halys. The sequence goes on along the minus strand of NW_027114717.1, from coordinate 384,983 downwards.
TAGAAATTACATTTTTATTTAATATTATTTATTTGATTTGATTATTTTTTATTTTATTTGTTTATTTCTTGTTTACTACTCTAAGACACTAAAACCTAATTTTTATTTTCGTTATTATTATTCTGAAGAGATTTATCCCAGAATAAATAAAGAATTTTGTGATAAAAAAGCACAAAATGTGTATAAAATGGACATAAGTCCTACAATAATAATCTTGCAATAATGATATAAGCAGATAATTTTGTTCTCTGGCATGGGACCTATTATTTTTCACTGTTTTCAACTTGTGATTTTTTTGAGTTCTATCGTTTCTTTTTAGTTATTATTGGACGTAGTGATGGAATTAAAAGTGGTGGAAATCAGACAACTGATGGATATGCTTTGCATGATCGCATTTGGGGATGCAAGTGATAATTCTATTGACAACATTGGTGTTCAAGATGAGATATGCATGATTGTCCAAAAGCAGCTTTCTTGTCCAGAACCTGCGTAAATATTTAAATATCACTAAGACCATTTGTCATATTTTCATTATCATTATTTTCACTTGATGATTCTTCTAATTTTTAGTATATTTCGAAGTGGAATTATCGCCGCTATTGTTACAATAAGGCATATGGTAAAGAAGGGAGAAAATGATACAAATGAAACCCCTTCGTCTGAAGAAGAGATTCAGTTGGATGGTAACGGAAAGAAAGCAATGAATCTACTAGGTAATTTATTATATCTGAAGAGCCCTCAAATTTTTCTTTATTTTTTTATTATTTTTTTGAGAGAAATAATAATTATAGTAACGTCAATCCATTATGAATTATTGGGTTGGAGACTGTAAATATAGGATACTTTAACAACAAAGTGACAATACAAAACAAATTTTAAAATACATTAGTCTCTACAGTCTGATATGATACTTGGGGTAGTTTGATAGTGTGCTTTTTAGTTCATGCAAAGTTTATGCCAGGGAGTATATGTACTCTAAATCCCTCAGTCATCTGTCGAGGTGATTATTTTCTTTCTGATTCTGCTTGTCCAGAAGGCCTGGACAATGCGTGTTCAACTTATATGTAGGTAAGGTAATTGACAAGGAAGATGATTAGATAGGATGAGACTAACGGTAAACAACAGTTGATGGTAACCTCATTCTCCTGTGTGATATTCCTGTAGATATGAAGGAGGTATGTAAACCCAAGCTGGCAAGCCTGCCTGCTGCCAGTTCTTTGGAAAAGATAGAGGAGGAGGGTTCTCGTTGGTCCAGGTTGTGGATGAGGTGCGCTGGCTGTTGGTTCTGCATCCCTCACTGCATAGCTTGTGGCCAAGAGTTTGGCCTGTTCCCCCAATGTCATGAGATCGTCACCGGATGTGAGGTGCACATGCCACTTCTTGTTGACGAAGGTCCTATGTAGCTGGTCAGGTCAGAGTGAGGTCTTCCAGTCCCGCATAAGGCTGGCTATCTGCTGGGTAATCGCATTGATTGGGGGTTTCAGGCTGTATTCATGCACTAGAAGATGTTGCGAAGGTTGTTTCGCTGACTGATGAGGGCGAGATGTGCTTCGGCAGTTTCCTAAAGACATTGGGCTGTGGGGTAGGTACTTCCTCGCCAGTGGTGTGGCTGGTGTACCTTCAAATGTATAAAGTATAGGCCGGTGATCAGATGGTCATTTCCCAGAGCTTGGCAGTCTGTAACTGTGTGGAGATTCCTGGTCAGGAGTAGATCCAGCGTTGAAGTCCTCGATGGGTAGCCTGCATGTCTGAATGTGTGAACCCCTGGTCTTGGAGATGTAGGTACCCAGTGGAGGTGGTGAAGGCGAGGTCCTTACAGACTGGCTTGCTTTGTTGCCTGGTGGGTGCTGGTACAGTTGCAACAGTCTGTCTTTTAGATCTTGCCGCAGTTATCAGGATCATCCTTTTTTTCACAGTTTTTAAAGGATGCAATGTGTTATTCATTGCAGTGGAGGAGGTGTTGATTTTTTGGGACATTGCTCGAATTGGTGTTCATCATTACACCAGAGGCAGGCGACAGTATTTCTTGGTATGGCCATGCTCAAGGCATTTGTGGTACTGTACGGGGGGGTCCACCATCTTCCATAAATTTCGAGACCCGAAATCTCACATAGTGTATGGCATTTAGTGTTTGAAAATGAACACTGACAGATCTGTGATGATCTGGATCTGTTCAGTTGTGTGGGTGCGGTTCAGATCGTCTCTCTTTATGAGCCATTCTATTCTGAAGCCACATAGGTGGGTGGCTGTGGCCTTAATTAAGGCCCTTATTTATAGGCCTAGTGCATACGGCTGTAACCGTGAAGCGGTCTTATTTTATCTGCTTGAGGTAATGTGTTATTTCGTTATCGTTTACTTATTATTTTATCAACATTGCTCAGTAGTATATACGAAAATTAATAATATGTTTTTATAAAAGAAAATAATTTATAAATTTGAGAGCTTCAGTGAGGCTCCTAGTGCTGCGCTCTGGTGGATTGGAGCTGAACTTCTTACTCCTCTCGCTACACATCTGTTAGATGTGGATTATTTACTCTAGGAAGAAGTAGTAAGAAAAGAGTAGAGTAGGAGATGGTCATCTGGGTATCTTGAAGGGCTTCTACATATTTTTTTTTTAGAATTATGTCAACTGGAAAGAGTGAAATAATGGAATTCTTATCCTTTTATTCATTGTTGTTATCTTGTTTTTTTATTCTTAGCCCTGATGAAGGCTTGAAACATTGGCACTAATAAATAAGTTTTTACTTATTTGTGTTCTTCACTGACCGCACCCGCAATCATCTTCTCTTCATTCTTTAAATCCACAGTCAATTATTAACTCATTATAAAATAAGTTAAAAAAATTAAAAGAAGTAAAATATAAAGGTATATAAGCCTGAGGGAGTAAGTACAAATAAAAATAATTGTGTGTGTGTCCATGTGTTTGTGCTTGTGTATATATGTTAGTGAGTTGCTGATGCCATCCATCTCCTCAACATTAATGCCCTAGTGAGAAGATTTAAATGATGGAAGCCCCACAAGCTTGTCTGATAATGTGATAGTGTGAGGCCAAATAATGAGAATTTGAAGCCTAGTTGTAATAAGATTTAAATAATATCATGTATATTTGTTTTATTTTTTCTAGAAAAAAAAATTGCTTTATAAGTTAATTGCTGTTAGTTTTATTTGTTTTCTAATAATCAAATGTATGCTTGATTTAGATCTCGTATTGACTGGTACTAGAGCTAATGCAGAAGTTCAAGTTTTAGCATTCGACCAGCTAGCTTATATGGTTTTGAATGCAGACAATTTGGATAAGATTTTTATGGTAAGATTTTACTTTATTTACTATTTTTTTAAAATAAAATTGAAATATAATTTATCTGTTTTGATTTCAGAAAAAAGTCTCTATAATGATGCAAGGTTACTTGCAGAATCACTATATTATTGCCAGTTCAGATTATTTATCCAAGTAAGAAAATTTGTGATTTAAATTTTTTCATTGATACTTATTAGGTTCATATAATTATTATTATTCCATAAACAATTTGATATGTATACATTACCCATGAACTCCTAGTTTCTTCCCTTGTTATCCTCTATTTTTACTATTTTTCTCTGATATATGGCAGACTCTCGTGTGATCTCAAATCTAAATCTAAATTTCTTAAGAACTGTACAATACCATTTGTTCTCAGGATCACCAGAGATATGCATATGACCCTGTATTAGGCAATGTTGAAGTGGTTTTACTCTTCCTACCGATGTTAGTATTTCCTAGTGTTCTTCCTATACTAGGAGATAAGAACTCAACGCCACTTATATTCAATAGGGCCTGCATCCTAAATCCTCAAATCAATCCTAAACTACCAGGTCTCTTCCATCTGACTTTTTACCCTCCTCCTGATCAAACTCCTGCATTTGAAAAGTCCTTCTTTACTCAAGCTGCCTCTCTCTCAATTCCTTTCCTTCCTCCATAAATCATGTATCAACAGTTCCCTAGTTTGAATCTCTTCTTTTCAACCACATTTTTATTCTTCAATCAGAATAATTATTAATATGAAGGAAATGGTCAGAGGTACAGTCAAAAAGGAACAAAAAAATAGTTAACAACTATTTATTTGCCTACGTTTCGTCCCATTTTAAAGATACAAAACATCTAAAAATATATTGACAATATAAGATAATGAGATACAAAGAAGTAAATTGAGGTGGGGTTAAAAATTATTTAAATATAAGAGAAAAATGAAATAAGAATAAAAGGAGTCGTAATAATACATAAAATTAAGATGTAATTTCGTTTCCTGTTAATTTTAAATCTAATAGTCTATGTTATTTTTTTTCTATATGTACTTGCTATTTTACATCTTATTTTTATTTCTATGCTCATTTTTTTTTAAATATAATTTTTCTCTTATATTTACATAATTTTTAATCCTACCTCAGTTTACTACTTTATATCTTATTATCATATATTGTCAACATATTTTTAGTTGTTTTGTATCTTTTTAACCTCTTATGAATAATAATTATTATGTTGTATATAAGTACTTACCTAAAAAAGAGAGATTTAAATCAGGCAACTATTGGTGCATGGTATGTTGGAGAAGAAAAGAGTTCCAGAGAGAGACAGCCTGAGTAAAGAAGGACTCGTCAAACAAATAAAAATTACTCTATATGGACTATGTATCATAATTATAAAGCCATTTTCCATTTCATTTTTTTTTATTTTTGTAGGGATAATGGATTGGACTCATCCTTGCAGTTTTGTATTGATACAGATCTGGAAGATCCGATTGTATTTAATTTAGTGGACGCTGTTGTGTTGGAAACAAATTCTTCAAAGCCTATCATTCCGTAATAATATTATATTACTATATGTATTAATAAATACTTTAATTTTAATTTAATTAACGATACTGTTATGCAATTTCTAATGAATTAATCAGTGTTAAGGAGGAACAATAGTAGGTTTTAGTAATGTACACTAATTAGTACGTTATATTTAGAAGTACTTAAAATGAAGTGCAAAATTATAATCGTTAGAATAATAATATTGAGAATCAATCAGGTGTATATATGAGCCATTGAGTGCAAAAGTGGTGTAAGTGTTCCTGTTTTCATCACAATTAATTTTCATTAAAAAATTACAAAGTGAATTTACTTCAAATGTTTTTAAATAATACGATATTCTTGTGACTGACTGGTTCTAACAGAGAAAGCCTTATCAAAAACTTTACAGAACTCCAAAGTGTTAAACATCTCAAAACTCCAGTTATGACTTACATCACAATTGCATTCAATCGCTATTATAATAACAAATAAAATAAACAAGTTTTTTTTGTTTTTTATTATACAATTTCATTGGACATCTTCAGGGCTAGAATTTGCTATTAGTATTACACTTGTTCGACAAAAATTATAGAATACATTTAAGTATACATATATCTTATATATTATTTTTAGAAATACAATTTAAATATCAATTCATATTGTCATTACATTAAATCTATAGTATAAAAAGAGTAATTATTTTCATTAATATAGATATATTAATTAATATCAATCTCATCACTTTCTCTCAATTTATATATCATGTAAAACTCTAATAGAATAGTTTTGGAATGATTAAAGAAACAGGAAAGATCAACATTTAAACATTTGGATTAGCTTTATCAATTAAATTTCAATTGGTTTTTGATTAATAATTCATGAATAAACTTTAGAAAATTAGATTCAATTATCTAAATATTGCTGCTTAAGCTTTGATACCTCATAAATCCAAAAACATCAACAATATGATCTTTATACTTATAAAAAGAAATAATAATAAGAACTTTACTTACAGACTTTTCGTCTCAACCATCATTTTGTAGGATAGCTATATATTCTCGTTCTGATATCAAGAATTCTTTCGAGATGCTTACTGATTAAAGTGTTAATTTTTTTTTTTTTTTTTTTTTTAAATGGCATAGAGATTATTTTGGTCTTACGAGATATCATAGCTTAGTTGCCCTCCAATTGTTGGTTGCTCTCAATCATAAAATAAATAGTTTATAAAAAATACCATGTAAGGTTTTAATTTATTTATTTCTTTGTAGAATCGTGGCTTTGCCTGGTCTGGTCAGGTTGATTCGTGCCTTGGAACTGGCTGATCTCACTGAGATAGATGCTCTCCTTGGGTGTGCCATTTCGCTCCCTTCACCAGCGATATACACAAAGTTCGGAAATGTAGAAGTACAGATCCAAAATTTAGCTCTCGATTGTCTTTTCCACGTTTGTAACTTTCTCAGAGAAATGCTCAACTCATTTGTCTACTTTGTCAAAGATGGGAAGCCAGATAAAGTAAAAAATATATTTATTTATAATGTAGTATTAATAAAAATTATCTATAAAGTAAAATCTTAAGTATTTATCTTAAATAACTCTTTTATCACAGAATCTATTTTAAAGATTATTTTACTGAACGTTTTACTCCTGAGCTGATGATGAGTAACTTGTGGGGCTTGCCCTGGAAACCCATTCTGTTAAGAACGTGAGGAGTTTACTAAAGCTACTTTATTCTGGCCTTAAAATGAAACAGCTTAATTTACAGAAAGAAGGTTTATTTTACTTTGAGTTATTGACTTTTTCAACTAGGATGATTAAATGGAGTTCTGCTGTAGTTAGACCACTCTTGGATTTGTTTACATTCCTCTTTGAGCACGGATTAGACCTAAAATTATTGAAAATCCTTTCATCATACAGAGCTCAAATAGCATGTCTCCATTTATTATTTTTCTATAAATAATTTTATTTTGTATAATAATGTTATTATCTTCAGTGTAGATGTATTATGTACCTATTTGACACGGTTTAAAAATAAAATGGTTACTAATTTTTTTTTTTTCCAGATTTTGAAGAGACTTCGGGCTGTTGTTTACTTCCAAAATCTCATCTCTGTCTGTTTGCCACAAGCATACGATTACAGTCCTCCTGTGTACTATCTTGATGAAATTGGTAAAAAACCTGCAGCGCAATCTGAAAAATCAAAAAAGTAATTTTAGCTTTATTACTAGAAATCTAACAAACCTTAAAATATTAACTACTATAATTAACAAATTAATTGTTTTTAATTACTAGCATTAATTTATTTTAATTAAAGAAAGATGGTCTGGGTGCGGCCAAATAAAAACTCAAATAGTGATTAAACTATTTATATTGAGCCAACGTTTCGCCCCACGTTGCAGGGCTTCATCAGGGCTAAAAAAGATATAAACACTTAAATGATGCAAACATAAATGAACAAAGTAAATGAAAAATTAAGAAGATGTACAGTGAAACTTAAAAATTAAATACAAAGTTGTAGAAAATTAATAAAAAAAATGAATAAATCTAAAATACAGTACAAACTAAAAGATGGAAAAAGGGGGATAAGAATAAAGGAAGATAATGAACAAGATAGGAAACATACCTAACAAACTGGAAGTCAGTGTGAAAGTGAACTGTTGACGGGATGTAATAGAAAAGTAGTGTGGTGGGGATTGACAGTTAAAATTTGTTACATTTGAAAATAATTTTAAAGTAAACAGTATTGGGAAATTAAAGGAAATATTAAAAATAGGCAAACATTAAACAATAATATACATTATAGGGAGAAGAAATTATAAAAGAGGTTATAAAATTTTATTGTAATCAAATAGGAAACTTACAAGTACATCATTTTTCGACATAGTCACCTTACTTTTCAACACACTTGGTCCATCATTGTACAAGCATCATGATGTCCTCATAAAAGAAGGTTTTTGGTTGAGCTGCGAGCCAGGAATGCACCGCTTCTTTCATTACTTTGTCCGAGGTAAATCGACGGCCCATTAATGCCAATTTGAGTGGACCAAACAAGTGATAGTCAGAAGGGGCAAGATTGGGGTTATATGGAGGATGAGCCAGTACTTCAAAATTGAGTTTCTGGATGTTTCAGCAGTGTGGGCACCAGTATGCGGACAGGCGTTGCCGTCGTGCAACAACACAGCACCTTTTGACAGCAGTCCTCAGCGTTTGCTTTGAATTGCAGGCTTTAGCTTGGCAGTAAGGATCTCACTGTAAAGTACACTGTTTATTGTTGTGCCCTTTCCTCATAAAGCTCCAGTACTGAACCTTGTGAGTCCCAAAAAACCATAAGCATCAGTTTTCCTATGGACGGTTGGGTCTTGAACTTTTTCTTGCATGGCAAATTTGGATGTTTTGATTCCATACTCTGCTGTTTACTCTCTGGCTCGTAATGATGAATCCATGTTTTATCACCAGTAATAATCCTGTCCAAGAATTTGTCATATTCGTTACCATAGTGATCCAAATGTTTTTGGCAGGTGTCCTAGTGCGTTTATTCATAGAACTGTGAGTTGTTTTAGGACCCATCTTGCCCAAACTTTATGAAACCCAAATCTGTTGTGGATGATTTCTTAGGTAGAACCGTGACTAATTTGCAGACAATGGGCCACTTCATCAATAGTTACTAGTCTGTCTAAGAGCACCATTTCACTTCATCTTGAGTATCATTGAATTTTTCAATCCGTTTCTAGACACTCCGTTGTGGTAAAACACTGTTCCTTGATGAATTTCGGCCCCTGATACTCCTTCCAACCACAAAAAACGGATCACTGAACATTGCTCTTTGGTGCAAATAGAAAGTGGAGGAGCCATGATTAACAGCGATAACAAAACTAACCTAGCAGCTTGTAACTTACATAGACATTATACCATATAAACGAAGCATGCGTCATCAATGCTAAATGACAGTGCTACCAAAATAAACAAAAATATAACTAAATTGTGGATAAATATTGACTTACCCTCATATATAAATGAGCTGTGTACTCTCATGGCTACACACCAAATCACAATTCAGTACACGGATCAATTTAGAGAACTACACCTTATCTATATTAAGAAGTTGAAGTGAAAATAGACATCCTTTAGAATATCATCAATATTCTATATTTACATACAACTAAAGTTAAAACAAAGTTGCTTTATATTTTTTAATTATGTTACCATTTGACAAAATTTCGAAAAAGAAATGGATATACTTGTCAATAAGGAATAATAGTACTAGAAGATGTGGTATATAATAGTACTAGAAGATGTGGTATATAATAGTACTAGAAGATGTGGTATATAATAGTACTAGAAGATGTAGAAACACCCTGAAACGTTGTACAAGTAAATATAGAATATTGATAATATTCTCAAGAAGTCTATTTTTAGCTCAACATCTTAATATATAAAGAACCAACAACTTCCAAGGAAATAAAACCTAGAATCTGATCTATAGTTTACTATATGTGACAACTTGTGGGCTGTCTGTAGCTCAAATGGTTAGCCGCAGTCTTACCAATCTGAGATCTGCTGGCGGTATCAGTTTGAATCCGGTCTGGAATGTTGACTGTTTTCATTGAGTGGCAGTCCCACAAAATGAAAAACTTTGATTCCCAACCATGTTTAGGCAGTATAGGACTCCAATGAGTCTCGGCTGAAAAAAAAAAAAAAAAAAAAAATTGGCAAGATTGGAATTTACATGTTATCTCATATTCGGCAGTATTTATCTAATAAATTGCTAAATTTTTATTATTATTAAAATAGCACAGTCTGAAAACTGTGTAGTTCATCATTTCACTCCATCTATCATCCACACCTGCGGTTGTTTGGGTTGATTGACTTTTTTCCCTGGCGTGATGGGGTTTAGGACCAATAGAATTCTTGCCATTCTGCAAATCCACACACAGTCATTTCATGTTCAATTTGATGGCCACTTTAAGACTTTTATTTGATATAGGTCGTTGGCCCTATGTGAATTTGAAGGAGATGGTCTGGATCGAGGTCAACAAAAACAGTTAATAAATAGTTGAAACTATTTATTAATTTCTTGAACACCACCTGGATCTTCTAGTTTTTTGATTTCCTTAAAACCTAGGCAATATTCTTAAATATAAATAATAAATTCGGAAGTCTTTTTGCTTCAGCCTATACATAATTATTTTAAAGTAATAAATTAAATTAATTGAACAAAACTTATTTTCAGAGTAGCAGTTCCTAAAAGGAAAAAAACTGCTGGAAGAAAAAAGGCTAAGGACAAAAGTAATGAAAAGGATAAGGAAAAAGATGACAATGAGACAATTGATGAAACCGCAGTATCAGTCGAAAGTGAAGACGAAGAGGACGTAGAGCTCATTTCTTTAGAGTTCTCCAAGTTCAAATGCCACCTGCGGGAATTGGAGTTCGATGTTTGTATAGTCCTTACCCAACCTCTAGTTACAATGCCGAAACCCATCCAAGTAATTATAACATCTTTGTATCTCTAATTAATTAGATAGAATTATCTGTAATATATTTAAAAGTCTCTAATTATTCTAAAAGAATCATACTTCTTCATCATTTCTAAAATATTGTTATATTATTTACTTCTTTATATGTTTTTAATTTGGTATTTTTTTTATTTTAATACATTTGTTTAAAAATAAGTTTACTAGGGATATAAAGTTGTAACACTGAACAATATAAGGCTAGAGCAAGTAAGGAATTCAAAATGACTGGGTGCTCCTCATGAAGGAATATGGCTGGATAGGTGATGAAATAAATGAAAGAATAAAAGCAGCCAGCAGATTTTTTAATCCCCTTGAGAAAGGCTTTATTCTCGAAAACAGAAATGTCAAAAAACATAAAGAAAGTAATTTGAAAACTTTACTGATCCTCACCTGTTCAGGTTGATCATGGACTCTCAGTTTAATGCTCACTTCAAGCTATGGAAGAATAGAGGGGAAGGCAAGATGAGACAGGGTGTGAAATATATAACAATGAGTTCAAATCCAGGACTTAGACCAACTGAAGATATCGTAGAAGAACATCAGCTGAGATGGTTTGGCCATGTTGCTAGAATGGCAAAAAACAGATTGATTTGTTGTATTTGAAACAAAAGCGGAAGGCCAGAGAACAAGAGGAAGACCAAGGGAAACATGGGAAGGTCCAATCCAGGATGCCGTTGGCAAAAGAGATTTAGAATAGGTAAAGAGAAGACAGATGGTTCAGGAGAGATTCCTAGATCATGCTCTACTGAAGTGATCCTTACACCCCTTTTTGTACAAAAGAAGATTAAATAAAAAAACATTTGGTTTAAATATTAAAAATTTGATTCATATTAACAATATTTTCCTGTAAAACTTTTATTTATTGCTATCATGTTCTTATATTTTTAATTGTGTTACTGTTTTTAATAAAACACTGGTTGTGTATGGAATTTAGAACTACATTTTGAAAAAGGATCTTATTGAATAAGGACTTAACTGTTATGAATCGATGTTTAGATTTAAAAATCCAAAACAGATATGCGTCTTTTTATTCCAAACTCCTTAACCATCCTAACCCATTAATTCTTAATCTTTCATCCTTAACAATCCCTGATAATCCTCCGAGGCGTCTGAAAAGAAGATGGCCACGGGACCTTCTAGTTTAAATTAATGTTTGAAGTACCACCAATGGGTGGTTCCTTCCCAAGATTTTCAAGTGTATATGAAATATACTACATATTTACCTGTTGTATTATTTTGTACAGTTGTAAATTACAATAAATAAATAATAAATAAAAAAAAAAAATAAAAGATTTAAAATTCTACCTATGTTATGATAATCATTATTAGACCATGAAAATGGAAAATTATTGAATTACAATCTTTGAATCTGTGGGAATAGTCAAGGATTCATATCATTTTATTATAATATAAAACAGGTAGTGTAATTGGACTTGATGGTCTTTGAGAGGAAGATTCTGCATAAAATCTTTAGAGATGTGGAAGTTGATCAGGTGTGAAGACGTCAGACAAACCAGGAATTCAAAGATCTCCAAGAACTAGATGTTATCTAATCTCTGAGAGTCAGTAGATTGACAGGTCTACTTCAATCCTAGAAAAAGGAAGGATAGTAGCGCTATAAAATATAATTAAATTAAGAATTTAGAAAATAAAACCAGACAGTAAAGTGGGCTTCTGAAATGCAGAACGAGAGAAAAGAAGCATTATGAGGGTTTTATAAGGTTCAAAATGTGTCGGTATGTCAGGGAGATGCAGTCTTTATCGACTTTATGATTGACAGAATTCTTTGTTAAATTTATGTGAATGGACTCGGAGACACTTTTTATGGTTGCGGACAGTAGCAAGAATTGATGTATTATCAAAATTAAAAGCATGGTTCAGGTTTAAAGCGTGTTTTGAGAATTTAGAAGCAAATGGGTTACAGGAGTTGATAGAGGTTTTGTGCTGCGAAATGCAGATCTTAAGTTGATTCTTACTTTCGCCGATATAGAAGGAATTAGCAACATGGGATAGAACAAGGTATCCGGTTAACTACATTGGAACAGTGCAAAAAAGGAATAGGGTCATTTATTTTAGAAAAAATAGGAAATTAGGTTCTTATCTTATTATCTTCCAGTATTTAATTGATTCTTTTTATTTTTAACTACATAATAAATATTCTATATTTTTCTCTTAGGATGGTTTTTGTAGTGCAGAACTTGGTCCAAATGAACTAATGCTTATCTTAGATGACCTCAATTCAAAATTGAGATACTGCATGTCTACAAGCAAAGGAGTTAGACCACGCAAAGAACCAGTGGGTTTTGATGTGTTCTCTACCGTACCGTTGGATCTGGTTGTTACCAATGTTTCCAAACTGGCCCATCATCTCTGCAACCACTTACACAAAATAGTGGAATATTTGCATGTAAGTTTAAATTTCAGATTCGTTTTGAGAATTCCAATTAAATATGTACAGAATGTCCAAGGACAGAGAAAACTTAGGAGTAAGGAAATTTTCCAAAAGTTTATTGAAAAATAAAATACCAAGTTACTTAATAAAAACTTGGGGTGGGGTACCCTCTGGAGGACCCAACTCCCATTTTCCAAATTATATAACTGTTCCTTTAATTGTACTACTCGTTGGTCAAATTGTATAACTATAATTTACATGTATTCTGCAGTTCAGGTTGTATTATTTTTTTCAATAATGTAATATTCAAAAATTATTTCAAGTAAATAAAAGGAATTTTAATAGTTTTTACTTATTCTAATATCTTAATTATAACTTGGGTTCAAATTAAAAGCTTTAATATTAAATAGATAGTAAAATTTTATAACACTTTAGACTCTTAATCTCAGGGTCGGTTTCTAGACAATCAGAACAGACATTTAGCTACTAATAACACTTAAATAAATTAATTATTAACTACCTTTACAAATCTGCTTAAATTCTATCATGAGCAACACTAACCAATTACTCGATGTCTTAGTTCTCAACAAACAAACACTGAATGTAAACAATCTCATTCATTGGCGATCCAAACAAAGAGTCACTTTATCTTCATGGATGTTCTTTTGATTTCTTCCTTTTTCAAGATGTCCCACTGAGAGAGACCAAGGATGTTCAGGACCTCCTGCATCCAGGATATGTCCTTCTTCTCCTGCCTAAACCACAACTGATCCAAAAAACCAAGCTTTCTTCCTTTCCCCTTCTCTAGTTCTTCCATCTCAACATCGATTGTAGCACAATGGTTTTGAGTTTTTGCTTGTGAATTTCTCTATGAATATTATTCTTTGACATTTATTATCAACTTCTATTTTTCTTGAATATACTGTAATTACAAACCTTGATTGAAAAATAAATATATTTGAAAATATCTGAATCTGCTCAACATGAGAGCGATTTTATCGACTTCAGAATGGTGCTGCCATCTTGGCTTTATTTAACAATGTTTTCACTCTATATTTGACTGTAAAAAATTGGTTAGCTTTCTTTTTGGTTTAACAAAACAAGTGAACAATATTGAAACGATACATAAAATAAAAAATTACTGAAAACCCTTTATACATAAACATAACTATTTACCCAAAAAGAGGATATTACAATATAGATTAAGCACAACAAAAAAATTCAAGTCTTTATCCCAGCATTTCAATTTGAACTTCAATTTAGTGTCTCTTAAATAACAATGTTGGTAATCAGTTTCTATCCTGTAAATTGCACTGCATTGTTATTCCATCTTTGTTCCTGCACCTTGACAGAGCAACATACGATTTTCCATAAGTAAATATTGTTTCCTTAGATGTCACAGATAAACTGATTTTTTCAAAACTCTGTCCTTGTGATTTATTTATAGCCTAGCACTTGATTCCTTTTTTATTGACATTTATATTATTCCACTTTATGTGTAAAATAAAATTTTACTCAGTGATCACATGTAAAATTACATATTATACAGTGATCCTATGTAAAATAAATATTACGCTACGATTATATGTAAAATAAAATATTACATGGTGATCACTAAAAACTTTTTTATAATCGAGAGAAATGTAAGTTAATTTTTGTTTTTAAATTGAAATTAAGTAAATTATTATTTTTTTTTTTTTATTAAAAAAGTAGTAAAATAAAAAAGATGTTATTCTGAATTTTCTTTTTAGGAAGTTCGATATATTATTTTTTAAATTGTATAGGTTAAAAAACTTCCAAAGTGAATATAATCTATTCTATATTTTTCATTGTTCAACATGATTTTAGGATTGTAAAGGTACGTGAGTATGGAACAATTGTCCCAAAATGTTGTATAATAAAAAATATAAAATAGATTATATTCACTTTGGAAGTTTTTTCACTACAACAATTTTAGTTTTTAATTTTTTAAAAAAGCAAGTAAAAAAATTTATTACAAATCTTTTTTGTTACTTACTAAGCTATATCTATATAGATATTCTGTAGACTATATATAGATATTCTATGACAGCGAAAACTTAAAAAAGTAAGACATTTTCACTAAACTAATCAGAAATTAAGGAAATTTATCAAAAATTTGTTAAAAAATAAAATACAAAGTTACTAAACATAAAATATATATATTTTTAATTAAACAAGTAAGTTTTTTTTTTTAGATTAAAAATAATAAAAGAAAAGTATAATAACAAAATAGTTGTAAAATTATAAAAACAAAGATATTAATAAAATAAGATAAATTTTTCTGTAAAAAAAGTACTACAAATTTTATTTTGTTGCACTCACAACTTACTATACCTTTGAATTTGCAGACAAATCACCAAAACTGTTCTAGGCTTTATGTTTAGTTCTTCTTGTTCTCAACTCTCTGATTTGATTTTATTCATTTTTGGGTAGTTTTTCATTTTATATCTAAAAATAAAATTATCAAAACCGGCTTTTAATAATATTCTCAAATGAAGCAGATTTAAGACTCAGTTAATGAATCACATAGTCAGAAACAAAATTACCATATCAAATTCAAAAAATTACTTTTTGTAGTAATAAGTATATATAGTAGTAACATGAACTATTATTACTGCTATTGCTGTTAATAAATATTCATTTTTATTAAAAAATATCATTATAATATTTTCAGAACTTTATTGTAATTTTTTTTCAGAATCTGTTAATAATAAATGACGGTATCTTGGATGCCACCGGGATGTTCTGTACTGGCTCTAATGAAATTAAACAATGCCTCACTTTGATCTTGTCTGTTTTCAACGTCTACCTCTCATGGCCAGATTTGACCTCTGAGGTTTACTCGCAACGTCTCATGAGTATATTATTACATATTATTCATTTCTGTTTTTATTCATGGCTTATTGTTATTATTTATTTTATTTTTTCTATTCCTTAGAAACACTGATAAAGCTTGGTGGTCCTAACATTAATAAGAAAGATGTTACTTGTCGAAACGAAGCTCTCACAGGTGCTCTGTCTTATCTTCGAGACATCACTAAATGTGTTTTAGACTTGACGTCTGCTGTCGGTTTGGTCACACTGATGAGTACGTTAGTGTCTTTGCAAGAACCGGAAGGGGATAAATTCGACCCAGAGTTGGGTAATTTTTATTTTTAGCTCTATAATTTATGTCTATTTTAATATTAAAGTTTCTCTTTTAGGTCCCACTCCAGCCAGTCCATGGAAATAAACAACGAAATTTTTTTTTTAAATTTGGCAGTCTTTGGATTGGCCAACGGAAGTTAAACTTTAGGAAATGAAATAATATATTAAAATTTTATTAATTATGATCATGCGTTCGCTCTTATAGCTTGATGCAGAAAATATTAGTTTCAGAATAATAATAGTAATTAGAATAGAATAAAACAGTCATTTCCTAAGTCAATTCTTGGAGCAAAATTTTTATATTGTAATAGAAGAAAATAAGATAACAGTAGTTATCATTACTCACATACATCACATCACTCATCAGACCAGCACTACCTAGATTGTTAAGCTACTGTAAGCTCTTACCCTCCTACTTATAATATAAAAATTTTCCTGCTAGATTTGACCAGTGTTGTCTCTCCTCTACTGCACCACTTCTGTTACATCCCTCGTGTCATAAAATCAATTTATTCCTATATAATAGGGGTGTTAATGATGTTGTGTTAAATATAAAATGTTTCACCATTTTAAATGTTATAAGTATGGGATTGTGAGTAGCCCTGTTTAAAGTCGTGTTAAATGTATAAGAGCTCCCAACGGATTTTCTGAGCAACTTGTTTTATAACCTTTCCTTCCTAAACTTCATGTTATTGTTTACTTCTTAGTTTTTATTTAAAGTTATAACTTAAAAATTATATTACAACATGCCTAGAGTGGAAGTTGTGTGAAAATATGGGCCTTGGGTGTCTTGTTGATCTAACTTGTGAGGAAGAGAATCAAAATGAGCTAATAGACAGCTTTCATTACATTATTATTATTGTCATCCATTGTTTTATTAGTTTTAAGAACATCCAAAACAATACTAACACAATCAAAACACAAACTACGATCAATTAACCTAACACGACAACAGACAAAATGGTGCGGAGCTCAGCTGTTCTATTGCATGATGTCATTCTCCATTTAACAGACCTAGTAACAGACTCTCAACCATGTTATATCGTTTTAACATGGTAAAAGAAGGAAATATTTCTCCATTTAACATGATTTTTTCCACGGTTTAACACGCTTTTAACATTTTAAACTAAAGATCATGAATACCCTTAATGTCATTGAAGAAGTTTTACTTCAAAAATGTAAATATTTATAAGTTAATAATATTTTTAGTGTATTTTTCATTTTCTAATATGCTTAAAACCTTCCCAATATTTTTTAATAATTTTTGGGCGAAGTAAAGATTAAATTATTTATTATTCTTGCAATTGTTGTGACTCTGTTTTCGAGTTATAGACTTTAAATATTATAAAATTTGTGTTTATGTTAGTGTGAACCACTATTTGTCGATAAAAAATGGAATGATGGTATGAAGTGGAGTTCACTTGACTGTTCCATTTGAAGCGATCAATAGTGGGACCCATGAAATCATCTTCATTACACATACTCCATTCAGCCTACTTCATTGTTTCATTTGGAGTGGTCAATAGTGAGACCTTTAAAATCATCACTCCAAGCACTTCAGTTAGTCTACTTCATTGTTCCAGTTAGAGTGATTGTACCATGGCCACCTTTATATAGAATAAAAATAAATCTAGAATTGTCTTAGGAGGCCTTGTCATTTAGATACTTCCAAAACAGTAGTTTATTGATCAATTATGTTTTGAATTTTTTAGGATTTAGTTATAGTTAAAGACCTCTTGAGACCAAGCTACATTTTGTATGTTTATGCTAAAATATATCTTATTCTTTAATCTTATTTCTAGGAGATTTGTGTGAAGACTTTTTAAGAAGAAAGTGGTACGATTCAAAAGGTGCCGAAGCAAAGGGAACATCAGTTAATCAACAGCTGTGTGTGTTATTAGATATTTTTCTTAACGATGGAGATAATTGCTTAAAGAATGTTTCAAAGACGCTTAATTGGCTTTCATTAGAATGTGAAACTCTTGGAAATGATAACTCCCTTACAACTTTTCCACATTTCAATAAGTAATTTGATTTTTTATTTTATATTAATGTTTTATTCTAGATTAAGATTTATGCTCATATGATTTGACTTTTTTCTTTTTCAGAAATAATCTCAATGTAATAATTCGTTCGATTTGCAAAGGACTTTTGGGAGGAACCAAGAAAGTTCTTGAAGGAAAAGATTACAAAGAACAATTGGAAGTTTGGGAATCGGTTACCAATTGTCTTCAAGAACTCATCGCTATAATAAAAATTCATGATTCCAGAATAAACCTTCGACAATTCTTGAAGGTTCGACAGTTATTTCAGGATAGTTATTTCTTTCCCTATATTATCTACTAATATTTTTCTGACATAATATTTATCCATTTACAGGGTAGTTTACCTATTCTCAGATATTTCTTGTCTCATGGAATGAACATTTGTTCTTCGATGTTCATGATAGAGTCGACTTTAGTATCTCAAACGATAAAGAAGCTACAAGTTGTTACAAGATACATCCAGTCGATTTGTAACTATAGTAAGGTATGGAATTTATTGTATCTAAAAAAGACAGTTTTCAGGGTATCAGAAATTTTGAAAAAATCAGGAGTATGTCAGGGTTTTGGGAAAAATTCAGAAATAAGTCAGAAGAGGCAAATTTTGTGACATCATTAATTTTGAATATTATTAAGGCATTAGCTTAGCAACCTCATATCCGCAACAATGCTGGTTTGATTCCAGCCTGGGCCCTTTGACTATTAATGATCGTAATTATTTTATTTCCCACAAAATGAAAACTCAATCCTCCTCTGGTTAGAAAATGTGTAATCAAAAGTCGTAGAAGGTATAAAGAATGACGAAAAATCCATAAATAAAATGTTTGTTCTTGATATGAGTTCGACTGTGCGGGCATGCACAATGGGTTCAAACATTTAAGTAATTATTGTTGTAATTACACTTGTTAGAAAGTAGATAAGTTATTTTAAATTAGTACAACAGACGGAAGACGTAAAAGTCTTCAGATATTTGAAAAAAAAGTTATAATTTTGCAGATAGAACAATTTAACTAAACAGAGCAGTATTGTGTTCCAAAATTTATCATTTACTGTTTACATTATAAACAAAGATATAATTATAAGGTAATTTTTTTTTTTTTTTTTTTTGTGCAGATATGGTTGGGATGTGTAGTTAGTAGAAATTAACCTTAAATAAGAGAAACTTATTTTATTTGTGCCAATGGTTCACCTTTCTCTCCTCCCCCCGTCCCCACTTTGCATGGCTTCATTCTTAGACTAAATCATGGAAATTTTAAAAGGAGATTTAACATAAAAAAATTTGATGGTGGAGATAACTGGCCTGATGGAAATCTAACAGCTTTTAATGGAAAATTTGGGTGTAGTCTAGAAGGAACAATCAGAAAAAATGTGAGTTAAAAATGCTCGGAGGAAAGAGTGAGGTCAGTAGAAATCCGAGATGGGCAAAAATTAGCTATATTTGAAACTAATAGCTAAAATTGCCATGGATATGACCCTTATTGATAAAAAAATATCGTCTCCATTTTAGCTATTAGTTCCGAATATAGCTATTTTTTCCCAATTCTGATAGGAATTAACACAAATAAGCAAAAATAAATTAAAATGAAAACAAAACAGAAATAGGTTTGTGTTAATTTCTATTAACAGCATTCCCTTCTCCCTCCCACCCTCCTGACCATCTCACATCTTTTCTGATTGTTCCTTCTATACCCAAATTTTCTGTTAAAAGCTGTTACATTTACACCAGGCCACTTTTTTCCACTATCAATTTTTTTCCATCTTAAACCTCATTCTGATACTACCAAAGTAGGATGAAACATTAACAAATAAAATAAGTTGATTTCTACTAACCACACCCCATCTTCTCACTTTGAATCTATAGTCATCTATTAACACATTTTTTTTTTTTTTTTAGTTAAACAAAGATAGTTCTTTGATTCAACAATTGCCTGGAATCAGAGGAACTTTAGAAAATATTCTCCTTTCGGTCAAGAACATGGTTCTTCAGAACAAGTGTGCCGGAGCTTTCTTCATGGGGAGTATGCGGAACAAAGACATTCATGGTGAAATCATCTCAGCAGATGTCAGTACATCAAATATTCTATATTATTAATAAACTATAATAAGCATAATGGGTTATTGATGCCATATTATATTTTTAGGATACGACTGAACTTGGAGATTCGGAGGAAATAACTCCGACAGTTGCAGCTGAGAATACTGGTGCTGAAACTTCAGGTAATGAAAGTGACCATTCGAATGCTTCCCATACGGGTTCAATCAGCGATGTGTATTAGTCCTCTAAGCTTTAGCTCTAGTTTTAATACCTAAATTTGTAATTTGTATTTTTATTGTAATCCTTTTTTTTTTTAATTTTTAAAAAAATGTAAATAATTAGTTAAACATTGCTTATTAAATCTACTAGATGAATTGTTAGATGAAAATCAATTTACTTATTTTAACAATCTGTACAGTGTACTTTTAATGAATAAGAAAATAAATTGTTTTATAAATAACTATTCTCTAGTTATACCTTACTATGTTTCTAGAAAATCTATCCTTACTTTACCCAGAGATATTTATTACCTTGTTCTTACAAGAAATCTTTTGAAACAAATTTGTACGTAGATATACTCGTCTAAGCAGGATAACCAAGGGCGGAGACTAATTATGAGTTTAAATCATAAATAGGCCATGGTGTCTCAAAAAATATAATTTACTAATCTTGGCAATTTTTTTCCCATTAAGGCATCATCAAGGCATAAGTGTACATCTGAAAAACATTATAGAGTAAAAAACTTGCCATTCAGACACAAGATATAACAATTAAAATAACCAAAACCAATTACGAAAAAATAATTGGTACTCAGCTCTAAACACTTCGTCATGGTAACTATATATGGATATAGCTATAAAATAGTAAGTCTAAATTAATTACTTGATCCATATTAGGGTGGGCTGGATCAAATGCATAATTGGCACAAATCTGTAAGTAATTTGAAAGCTATCAACATTTGTTTCTGAATCCTTGAAATTGTTTTCTCTGGTGTTCTCAACTTCTCATAACGGCTATAAAAGATATTGGTGAGAACTATGGAGTCTGTTAGTGAAAGGAAGAAGGCAGTAGCTATGAACTTCAGCGCCGAATACTTATCTGTCTCAATGTGATAGTTTGAATGGTTTGGTTAAGTTTATAGGTTTGAATTGTGAAGAGTGAGACAATAGTAAACTTATGAAAGCTCAGCATTGGAAGAACAGAAACTTCTTTCAAGATTTTCTGCCATGAATATAAACTGCTGCTCAAAAAGATTGCATTAAATCTGAATTATTTTCATGGAATATTTATTTACTTTGTCTAGTCAGTGTTTAAAATTCCCTGACACAATTCCAAAAGTGTTTAGAACAGCTTAAACTTTTTCCAGTATGAGATTTATCTTTGTCCCAATTAAATGTGATCTAATTTTTATTAATTTCATTAAAATGTTTTATAAGTGTGAAACCCGCTTATTAAAGATGATTGTATTAGAACAGTGGCATGGTTAGGAATAGAGATGAATTTTTTTAGTATGTATTTCACATAATAAAATAGCAGTAACTAACAAAATGGTGAAGGAGCCGTTTTTCTTATTAAAAAAATTAAAACAACAGCAGCAGTATGTATCTTATCTTTTAATTTATATTCATGTGTTACCTTCTTAAGTGTACTTATATTAATTACTTTATTATTAATTTTCTATTATATTTTACACTTTTCTGTATCCCAACTCATTTGGTATATTTTGTTTCTTAATCACTTACACAATTGTATCCCATTATTTTATACTTTACTTTTCCTTTGTTTTTTTTATTAATATTTCTTCTCCCCCTATTATGTATATTACCATCTATTGTTCACCTAATTTAAATACTTTTTTACTATGTTTACTTTACAAATTATTTTCGTTATTGTGGCATAACTGCCATCCTCACTCCTCCCAATACAAACCGCCACTTTGTCTTTGACTGCCGTC
>NW_027114717.1:322170-362935 GCF_000696795.3 Halyomorpha halys | reverse complement strand
AAACGTTGGCTCAATAAAATAGTATAATTATTTACTATTTGAGTTGTTTTTTTTTTTACCACACCCGGACCATATTCCATTCATAAAACAACAGCAATGCAATATTTTTTTATTTATTCTGATTGATTCTTTCAAGTAAATGGAAAATTTGATCTGTTCCAACACCTAAGAGCCTGAACCAAAAAGCTTTTGACATCCCTCCCAACAACTTTCAAATCATTCATCACTTTCTCTATGCCCATTCAAAACAATTGCAATAATGCTAAGGGCATCATCAGCAAGTTGACCCCATACCTTAATTGGAATTTTAAATCATCATAAAAAACAAATTAGTCTTGTATGATTCGTCCAACAATAACTTATGCTACTATCTGGAGCTATACATGTGACTCTAGCTACAGAAAACTTGAGTTAATTCAAAATACATGTATGAGGATATCCTCGGTACACCAGAATTTCAAGTATGCTATCTAACTTACAGCTGATGACGATTAAAAAGTACACATATGTACTGACTCTAAACCTTTTCTCTTTTACTACTATTTCTGAAAAACCTCTTCATACAAAAAACAGGAGACAACGACAAAACAACACAAAAAATATACATCCACAAAAATATGTAACATATATTATTAGATGAAGCATGAAACCTAAATTGTATATACAAAATTTGTTTATTGTATATATTTGAACAAAGTGTACTAATCATTCATTTATAATTCATGTTAAATTACTTTATTATTTATATATTTTATTTTTATTATGTAGATTTTTTTTTTCAATTTACCTACTGTTTAAAAACTATAAATATATAAAAAACAAAGAAAAAGAAAATTCAAATCACATAAATGTATCATACAAAAAGTATTTGCACCTTACAGTGTACTGTATCGATTATAGTCTTATGGCAAATTGTATATAATAAATAATAAAAAACTATATATTATAATAAATAATACAAATTATAAGCAAAAATGCGACAGTATAATACAGTCATTAAACAGGTAATACCATACGGGACGTAAACCACATGCCTCCCCAGTCTGGAAGAACTACTGAGAATAGAACTAAGAATCTACGGCCCCAAAAAGATACAAGAAGGATAAAGGCTAAGATCCTACAAAGAAATCTACAGACACAGAGGAACTAGAAACAGAAATAAGGATAAGGAGACTAAAATTCCATGGACATATGGTAAAAATGGCCCCGGAAAGAAAAAATCCGAGGATACAAAAGCTCAGAGGATACATCAGGCAAATGAAGGAAGACTAGGAATAATGGACTAGGACTCTCTGGACAGAGAAAGATATAGGAAAATACTGAAGGAAATCAAGGTTCTTATGGGAAAGATGAATTCGAAAAAGGGGGTGGACTGAAGAAAGAAAACAACTGCACACCGAGATAATGAGGGAAAATGGAAGGAAAGGAAAAACAAAAACTAGAAAGAAGCCAAAAGTAATGATATTCGCGTGGTCTCTAAGGCCATTCTGTGATATAAAAAATGAAAACTATATTTAACATATATTTTCTCATTAAAGTGCCTTTGGTATACCCTTTTTCTTTATTATTTTTCTTATTTCATTTTTAACTGTACTAAATTTTACTTATAAAACCCCTTCGCACCATCTTTTAAACTCTATTTATTCTTTTATCTTCTTAATTGAAGCTCTAGCTGAAAAAAGGAATCTGCTTAAAAACCATGTTTTTAGAAATTAGTTGTTATAGTTTTGTAAACGATACATCTCTCTATGAAATTAGCTCTCATTTATTGTAGCTAACAGTTTTAAAAATTATAATACAGCTTTGAAACTTTGGTAAGTATTAAAATGCATATTTAGGATTCTAAAAATGCAATCTTCGGAAAAAAGAGCATTTGACTGCGAATGCCCTTTTCCATCTACCACCTCAATTATCAATTGTCAAATATTTTAATTATAAATATGAATTTTTAAATTTAAATTGATTGCATATTTGTAAATTATATTACAAAATTGATACAACTTTATCTATAAACATAACCTGGTAATGTGTCTGTACTCTGTTCCACTATTGTTCACTTGTCTTAGGATAAAATATATTTTCAATTAAAGAAGATGATGGTGAAATGTGTTGAACATTATTTATTATTTAAATCATCTCATGTACGAGTAATGAACCTAATTATGTACTAAAAATTACCTTCAAACAAATTAATACCAATTAACCTATTTTTCTTTGAATGAACCATTTCAATAAGATTAATCATTTACAAATGATTGTAAACTCATAAATATATATTTAATTGTAAATTTTCGACCTCTTCTTCCTTTCCTTTGTGCCTTTCAGTGTGGAAAAACTCAAAATGACTTTTGTGTTTCAATTTATAAAAAGATAGGGAATGAGAACTTCTGAAGATTAGCAGCATTTTATTATATTTTAAGATTTTGTTTAAAATTCAAGGTGATGTGCTAAATGAATAGAATAATAATGCTGTTTTAGTTGTTCACTGTGGGTATTGTATGAGAAGATAGATAGTTGAAGGTATGATCAGAGCAGAACACAAACAAGTAAAAGTTATTTATTTGTGCCAACATTTCGGCCAGGATTTCAGGGCTAAGAACAAAAAACAAGATAACAACTATAATGAATAAAAAGAAAATATAAAAACAAAAGAATAATGATAAAATGAAATTGAATGAATTATAATAATCATCAAGTATTAGATTTAAATGAATAACTTCACAAAAAACTTTATATAATAATAATAATAAAGTGAGATTGAGTAAATAATAATAATAAACCTCAAGGATTAGATTTAAGGGGGTAACATTACAAGGTAAATATTTACTTGACAATGTCAATGACATTTAAATTTGGCGCCATTACAATACAGTTATATGTCAAATTTCAATTTATTTAGCCATTAAAACCAAATTATGTCTATGTTGTTTTATATATAATAAAAAAATAATATAAATATATTTAATTTTACATTAATTCCCTTTGTGCTTATAAATTTAAGTTCGATAAGTACAGAACTCAGAGTATGAAATAAAAGTTACGGTATAGTAATTGGTACGGTATATAAATTTTTTAGAAACCTTCAATATATTTTTTTAAATCTTCTATTGTTATTTTTAAATTTTTGAGAACGATGATATTTAAAAAAAAACAGAAATCCGTTAAAAGTAAGAAAAAAATTTAACTATCAAGTATTCAAAATGGCTCGGAGAATTGGCGCCTTCTAGACTTGAAAGTTGATAGCTTACTACGCTATTGTTGTTAATGTTTGGTGCTAAGGAGGATAGCGCAAGGTAAACTTTTTGTTACTTTTAGATTTATGTTTTTTATTGTGAACGTTTCTTTTGTATATTTAATGTGGTAATGATAATAACTGCTTCTTGTAAGTTAAGCATAGCCGATAGTTGTTTTTAACAAAGTATTTGTTGATGTCTGGTCTGATTTTACTTTGTTTACTGTTTTTAGCCATTCTCAACTTCTAAAACTTTTCCTTTTTCAATTGTTAAGTGTGTTTAATAAATTAAAATTATATTAGTTTGTCAACAATGCTCTATGTATTACTAGGAGTAAATCAAGATGTTTAGTTTTTATAATACAGTAATTGTTGGCATTTGACCCAAAGAATGAGTTAGTTCAAGAAATGTATCTTCTAGTTTTATATCAAAGAATTATTGACAAATAGTGTTAACTTTATTTGTAATGTTAGAAAATTTAATTTTAGATACTAGTTTTGATATTACAACTTGATTTACGAAAAGTTGATCCTGGTATAAGATTATATTTTTGTTAAGTTAACATTCCAACTTTTTTATTTCCCAGTTTATTATGAAAATCCTAATTGCTCATTTACTTTCCAGAACACATTTGTAGAAATGGATGTTATGGTAACTCCCAAAAGAAACCGGCGGGCAAGCATGCCTGCCAGGATTTCATCACGGAGGAAATCTTTGTTCGGACATGGCATAGACAGCCCAGAAATGTCTCCTGAGACTTATTCACCACCTTTGACATCTCCTTCATCTTGGTCTGGATCTCCAACCAGAACTCCAGTTAAAACACCGATCAAGTAAGACCGATTTATTTGTTGTTGTTTTTTTCATGTGACATGATATTATGTCCAATTAAAATGAAGATTTGCTGATGAGAGTATTCTATTATTGAACCAAACAAGATTTTTGTAAAATTAAGTTCTATTAGTGACTATATTTATTTTTTAGTAATTATTTATATTTTTTCCTTGCATATTCGTTTAACAAAAGAAATTCAAAGCATAGCGTTCCTCTTAATCTCCATTCTGGCTATCAGTTTTTTTTTTTTTTTAGATAGAGGAAAAAATTATCAATATAAAGTAACAAAGAAAAAAGTCCATTAGTTCCAAATTCCTCGATTCTTGGTTTATTTTAATAATGTGTTGTACTTTACAAAGTACGTTACAGTAAATTTATTTTAATAGTTATTAACTATATTTTACTCAATCTTATATCTTATAAAAAAATATATCATTTATGGATAAAAGTTTTTATAAAAGCGTCCTTAAACACTCACAAATATTCCTAGTATAGTATATTTCTAGATATTTATTTTGATAATAGTTATTGCCCAGTAACTAAAAAATTGGATTTATGCTTTTCAAGGAGAACTCATTTTATAATTCTTATAAAGTTTTGATTATCAAGCTAACAAAGCAAGATAGGGCTTCAATTATCTTTTGAATTTTTAGTTTGCAAAGTCATCGTTAATAAAATAATCTTTACGAGATAGTGATGACTAGTTTCACTTGATAATATTGATAATATATTTAGAAGGATACCGTTTATGATAAAAACTTAAATTGATCTAGTCAACCAGAAGATTTTCACAAATCATATAGATTACAAATATTTATTTGTCTTTGTAATTTTATTTTCATCCCAAATAATAATGCAAGTCTTTAATTTATATTATGTTACACTTATTATTTTTTTAATCTTGTTTTTCAATGGTGAAGGTTTAAAGATGTTGTCAAAATAATAAGTAATAAGTAGACTTACTCTATATCTAATTGACACTGTGAACATTTCCAGAAGGTTAGATGGTTCTAAATCTAATGAGTGTGATAAAAAATTAACAATTCTTGTATTTGTACTACTTTTTAAATTAAAATTAAGGACTCAAGTTTTAGTGTTATTGATGAAGTTTGGTCTTTTATTCTTACATAGTGTGGGATTTATTTTTAAATGTTATAAAGAAGAGAAATTCGAATATAATATATGATTTTTTATAAGTAAGATAAAATGACAAACTTAATCGTGAGTGATCTCAGTATGTTTTAATGACAAAGAAACACCTATCGTTGTTCTAGTTAATTTTATTCTGAGTGGTGGAACAAATTCTAAATTTAATTAATTAATTTTTTTTTTTAAATTCTCGACCCTACCATTGCATCATAAACTCTGCAGGCACACATAACATCTATCGAAGAATGTTGTCAACTGGAGAATCAAAATAAATCCTAACAAATCCCATCAGGTCATCTTTGCTCTCCGCTGTAAACCTCTATTCTCCTGCCCTACAGTTTCTTTTTTTAATATTCCACAAACGCCTGTTGAACAGATTCGCTACTTAGGACTCCATCTTAATAAAAGATTTGCTTGGATTGCTATATTTCTCAAACCAATTTGTTACATAGAAGTTAACATTGTTGGTTTACAAGTGAAATAAATTTAGTCAAAAATTGAAGTTTTCAGATATTTTATGGAAATACATTTTTTTAAATGTTATAGTAATAATAATTTTACTTTTTATTTTATTTTATTAGCAGATTTTTATAAAATTTATAAATTCGGAGTCTAATCTTTGTACCGTTTTAGACTGGAAAAACGGAAGGATTCAAAAGAAAATTTTGACTAAATGTGTTTCACTTTTAAGCAGATGATATATAAGTTTGTGAACCCTCAGCATAGAAAATTCCTAGATATAACAATTTTTTTTTTAAACCTCTTTAAGTTTCATTAAACCTAGGTTCTCATTCAATGTGTATTTAATTGTAATATTTGTTTAAATCATTTTTTATTTTAAATGTCTATAATATGTACTCTGTTTTATTATTTTGTTTTCTAATGTCTTTCAGGTTTTTTAGTTATATGTTACTTTATTTTATATTTATTAATGATTTTGTATAGGTCATTGCAAGATGGTATTACTCAACTTAACCTTGACCAAACTGTGGAGCATCGTATCGGTATCATTACTATTCAGACAACACCTACAGTGAATGGGGTAAAACCACTTAGTCCTGATAGAGGTATTGTCACACCAAAAACGTTCTATGGAAGGGCGACTTCATTAGACCTCAACAGAAACCTTTATGATGCTGTCAAAGAGAAGTAAGTTTCTTTTAAGTTATCCTTAATTATTAGAAGATACTGTGTAATATCGGTAATCCGAACCAATTGCTGCTGAGGTATGGTAGGATTAATGAAATTATTATTAAAAATGGTGCAAAATAAAAATAAGCAATATGAATGTACATTACTATTTTTAATATCTTAGGTATTTATTTACTTTTTAAGAAATATTTTATTGGAAATTTAACAGTTTGCATTTTTTTTTTAAATTATTCTTTTTAAGAGTAAAGAAGGTAGTTGTTTTTTTTTTTTTTTTTCAAAAACGTCTTCATTGGTTCTTCTCTCAGATGTAAGAGAAGGACTTGCTGCCATGATATATCATTCTCTGTTGCCTACTTCAGATCGTGATTGTAATGAGATGCTGCCTCTTCAAGCTTTATTGTTGTTGGTAACTCGTCTGCAACACTATGTACGATTTCCTTATCAGTTTTCAATCTTCAACACATCCATCAACATCTGTATCATTCGCTGAAGCATCAGGATTTATACCTTTAATCAAGGTTGAAATTATGTGTCGGCTTGCTTTGTGGTTATCTTTTGATACTGCATCGATGTTCTCTTTCCCCTATAATGGATTTCATGAATAATTTATGGTCTTTGACTGAACAGCCTCCCAAGCTGCAGCTAAGAATAACACATCTTCAAGATTCAAATTTTTCTATGTAATAAGAATTTCTTGATGTGCGAATAGAGTACATACTAGAGTAGAGCTGTTAGGTTAAAGACATAAATGTTATTGCCTGCTGAGATTTCTCAGAAAAAGTAACTTCTTTATTTTATGTACCAGTTTGTATTACTGGAGTGTTCAGATTACAGATATTACACTGTATTTCATATACAGATAGAGATTACATTAGTTTCATTTCTTTAATAGAAAAAAAACAAAAACAATACATCATTTGCTCTATATCAATGAAATCATTCATTCAAAAAATATTTCCATCCTGATAAATATATTTTAACAGTGAAGCCATGTTTTTGACCTGTTGTGATTCACAATAACCCAATGCCACCTCATTCATAGTGTGGTGGACATTCATCACAGTCGTCCTACTACCTACCACCCAATATACCCAATTTAAAACATTGTTCTATGATACCCTCTTAAGCAACTTGACAACATAGAGTATATAATAGATTTTTTTTTTATTATTATTCATGAGATGGTTGTTCTCTGCTTTATATTTATAGTTGAAAAATCAATCAAGTAATTCGTTAAATATTAATTTAGTTAGTATCAATATTAATATTAATTTAATATTATTACTGTTACAATACTACTGAATTCTCTACTTCTATTTTGTTTTTGGAACAAGGTGGAAATGGTCATTATTGCTTATTTATATTCTACAATGGCTCTGACAATTTTTATATACTTTCAAGTCGAACAAGACTACAATAAAGTATCTGATTTTGTTGTTCATAATTTTTTAGATATAAGACAACTTTAAACATTGGTTTTAATTATCTAATGATACATATTATTTAAATTAGTTTTATTATGACTATTATTTCAGAGTGAGGAGAACAATTGTGTTTGCACCTCGAGCGAACCAACCATTTAGGATTAAAAAAAGATCCAGATCTACTGATACAGGAATCAAACGGCGACCTGCTAAAACACCTAGATTATTGAGCCCCACATCAAAACCAGTTTTTAAGGTCAAAAAGATGAAGTCAGCTGAAAAAAAGGTCGAAAGGCCACCAAAAATGGAAAAGAAAATCGAACCTAAGAAAACAGATAGTGCCAAAAAAGCAGATGCTAAAAAACCTAACAAACAGGTCTATAATTGGCAATTCTTCAATTCCTCCACTCCTACATCAAAATCTATGGCCTCACTTTTTAAAGAAAAAAGGTAAGTTACCTATCTAATTTTTATTTATTTAATGTTTAATTTTAATTAGAGAGTGGAATAGCTCAGTGAGTGAGGCAGTTTGCTACTAACTCCAAGGACCTGGGCTTAAATCCGACTCAGATAATTATTTATTCTGCTACTGTTTCTGTGAGTCTGCCCTGTGGGTTTGTGAGCCTTCCTGGGTCCTTGCCTCTAAAATGGGTATCTTATTTGTGGAAAAAATCTAGCAGTTGAGCGTAATCTTGAGCCAATCACCTCCTTTTATAACTGTTGTTCAAGAAACTGTACTTGCTTACTAAGTACTAAACCCCTGAGCCTCGTTATAGGTACATCTTGCATTTAAGTGTTTTTTTTTTTTTTTACTATAAATCAGATTTTCTTTTCATAACTTAAATGTATAATTAGATTAGATAGTTGGCATGATTTACTTATACATATGTATGCAATTTTATTTAATTTAAACATTTACTCTAGTTTTTTATTTTCACGGAATGGTCTTAGAGATCACGCGAATATCATTACGTTTGGCTTCTCTCTTGTTTTTGTTCTTCCTTCCATTTTTCCCTCATTATCTCTGTGTGTCTTTGTTTTCTTTCTTCTGTCCACACGACCCCCTTTTTCAAATTTATCTATTCCACAAGAACCTTGATTTCCTTCAGTCTTTTCCTTTATCTTTCTCCATCCAGACAGTCCTGGTCCATTATTCCCAGTATTTCTGTTTCTTCCTTCATCTACCGGATGTATCCTCGGATTTTTTTGGATTATTTCCTTGTTTTGTCTTTCCGGGGCCATTCTTATCATATCTCCATGGAATTTCAATCTCCTGATCCTTATTTCTGTGTCTAAGTCCTTTGTGTCTTTGTAGATTTCTTTGTTTAATTATAATTTTTTTTTTAATATCTGACCTTCACTATTTTACATTTTTTTTTTAAATCCTCTTACCCTACCTTTGGGTTGAAAATTTAAATACAATAGTGCTTAATTCATTTTTTTTTTTTTTTTATTTAGTAAAGTATATCCAATGTGGTCTGACCATATGGCAACATCCATCAGTCATTGCTAAAATAACATACAAAAAATATAAACATAAAATGAAATATTTGTACATTATACGTTACACTTTTGATTATTTGGGCTCTGGAGGCTGCTACGGTTTATAAGCTAGAGTTGTACTATAAGAATTAATTTCTAGTGATAAGACTAATATTTCAATTAATAAAATACAACTAAATACAGAATATTAAAATTGAAATAAAATTATAAAATGAATGAAATAACTTATGTGAATAATAATTACATGAATTTACAAAAATTATATTAATAATAATGAGCTAATGAATTTATAAGAAGTATGGAGGGAAATTGATTAAAAATAAGAAAACAATATAAATATTTAAAAAAAAAAATAGATTATTTCTGTAAATATTGTTACATTAGTTATATATGTATATATATATATTTTTTTAGCTCATCAGTGCTGACACCCCCGCCCTCATCCAAGAAGAGGAAGAAGCTCATCTCGCCCTACGACATGGATCACCTGAAATCAGCTGATGACTCAGTTATGATTTCTGATAACTCAAATGATTCAGAAGATGTACAACCTAAAGTAAAAAGGCGCCCAGTAGTAGACTTTAATAAATCGGCAACTCAAGTAGAAATTCGACATCACAGTGAAGCATATGGAGAAAATATTGCTGAGGAAATAGCTGATGACTTTTCAGAAAACGAAGAAGAAGTGGAAAAGGAAGAAATCGATGTTGAAGATATCATCGAAGAATTGAATAAGGATGTTGCTGAAGTTTTAGGTGGTAAGATTTTCATTATTAAATTATTTTATCTTCTTTGTGTATTCCATGGCTTTAAAGACTTTTTGTGTCCTGTCCTTACATCTGGATAGTGTTAAGTCTTTGTAAATCAGGAATTTGGCACTCTTGCAATAGTTGCCCCAAATTCTGGCTGAAATGTTGGCAGTAATTAACTAAGTTTTATTTATTTGTGTTCTATGCTGACCTCTAAATTTTTATCCTTAATTTACGCTTGGATTTCCGAAGCGTAATCCAATCTACAGTCTTATATATCAATTTTTACAGTCAACTATATATACATAGATATTATTTTATGTCTTCCTTTCATTTATATGTAATTTCTTATCACTTTATTTTTACATAATATTTATCCTAACTTAAATTATTTTATTGTCGTAATATTCTCAGTGTTTTTTCATCTTTTTATCCCTGATGAAGCCCTGCAAAGTGGGACAAAATGAACATTAAAATAGTTTTAAACTATTTGTTCTTTTTTTGACCGCAACCCTTCTTATATTTAAATTATTATTTTATTTTAATGTATTAAATTATCTTATTTTATTTTCAGGCGTAACAGAAGCTGAACTTATTCAAGGCTCACAAAACCAATCTGATAAACTATTTCCTATATTTAATATGAAAGGACCAAGACCCATAGAGAGTCATGAAAGGTAAATGTCCTTATAAGTTGTGATATCGTTATGTATTTCATGATTATGTTTAGTTGTTTTTATTGTTTGAAATATGAGATATTTACTGGATCTGGAAAAATTTATAAGTTTTTATTTAATAGTGAAGAGATACTGATTGTAAATATTTTTCTTTGTTCCCTGCTGGACCACAGATACACCACAAAAAAATAAATGTTTTGAGAGTAAAAGTGTCTTATTATATTATTTTGGAAGTTAAACACAATTATTCATGTACTGCTCCTGTGTATTGATAGTTTCATAATAAACTTTAGACATCAGCTTTCCTCCAGACGTTGAAGCCAGTATCAGACACTCTTAAAGACAATGTACCATACCAAATATTTTAATATGGTTTGTTCACTATAGGAAACCAATAGTCTCCCTATTAAGCTTACATATTCTTATTTATATAATTTAAGATGCAATAAAAATAAATATGTAATTTCAATTGATGATAATTTTTGTTCTGTTAGAACACTTGATTTTAAATCTGGTGGCGGACTGCTAAGGGCTGGCAGGGACAACAAGCAGCTGATCCTTGACGTTGGTCAGAAGAACCTCCGAGAGGTGGTGTGCTCTCAATGTGGGCTGCTCTACGTGAAAGGAGATGCCGTTGACGAAGTCCATCACCAAAAGTATCATTCCCAATACAGAGGCTTACTTTTCCAGGTAGTTTTTTTTTTTTAACTTGATTTTTTTAGAAAATGTATAAAATTAATAAATATTTAAAAATTTGACTTCTATTTTTTAAAAGTATGTCATCGGATTTATGAAGAAATATAATTGAGTTTAGGATATCTAATGATCTGGAAAAGTGAGGGAATTTTTTAATTTTGAAGAAATAAGAGAATTTTATATAAAATAACTAGAAAAACTGATGTGCTCAGAAAATTCAAATAACCAATAAAAAAAATTGTGGCTCTCTTGAAACTAGCAGAGAGAAGTGAAATTTCTGGAAACGAAATAATATGTTGTGATTTCATTAATAGTGATCATGTATTCCCTCACAAAGTTTAAGACAGAAAATATTAGTTCCATAATAATAATAATTATGAGAAGATAGTTGATCGGGGATAATATATAAGGAGAAGACGGTTGGGGGTGCGGTCAGAGAATAACATAAATAAGTTGAAAAAACACTTATTCAATAGTCCCAACGTTTTGGTCAGAATTTCTTGCCTTCATCGGGGCTATCTACAAAATATACAGAATGATTAAAGTAAATAATTTTACAGAATGAAAATTAGTAAAAATGAAGTAATGAAAGAAATGAAAATTAAAACTTATATATTGGTAATTAAATATGTAAGTAAAATAACATAATTAAGGAAATAAAAATGTTAAGTTATGTAATGTAAAGAAATATGAATATTTTAATAATTTAAAATTAAAATTTTTTTTGGTGAAGACTCCCGTTATTGGAGTTCTGTACTGCCTAACCATGGTTGGAGGTCAAAGTTTTTCATTTTGTGGAACTGCCACTCAATGAAAAAAGTCAACTAATGAAATATCTAAGTACAATACCAGAATAAAGAAACGAAATATAAAGTTAGATAAGGCAAAGAAAATATTACAATAATGATATATTTTGTAAAAAATTAAAAGCATGGGTAAGGAAAAATGAGAAGAGAAGATGGTGAATGAAAGGTAAGAACAAGAGAATAAAACATAAAACTCACCTACTTGGAGGAGATCAGAAATCCAAGTGAGTTCAGTGGCACGTACAGTAAGACTCAGAGTTTACAACAACCCTTTTCTAAGTCAATTCTAGTAGCAAGATGTTTTATATAGAAATAGAAGAGGAGATTGTAACAACAGGAGCTCACTCAATAGGACCAACACTGCTGAGATTGCTAAGCCCCTACTCTGCTATTATACTGGATCTACATGTTTACTGCTTGCTATTCAATCAAATGCTGGGTAAACAAAGTCTTAAAATGGAGTTAATTGTCTGAAGGTTGGGGAAGTTATTTAATTAATTAAAACATATCACAATATCTGTTGGCAGTTCTAAAATAAGGCCAACTGAATACAAACGTGTGAA
The DNA here is from genome assembly GCF_000696795.3 of Halyomorpha halys. Lineage (NCBI taxonomy): Eukaryota > Metazoa > Arthropoda > Insecta > Hemiptera > Pentatomidae > Halyomorpha > Halyomorpha halys. Next base: position 350,149 of record NW_027114717.1, on the reverse strand, counting down.
TGTGCTTTTGATTTGTGCCCAAAAACGGACACTCAATGGGACAGCAACAAATTTAAGCCAACTTATACCAACCCAACGAAATAACCCATCTACAAGCTTGTAACTGCGTGACTTTGCCCAAGTTTGGCAAATGTATACAGGAAACTTAACAATACAAATGTTTTCCTGCTAGAATTGACCGGTGTTGCCCACCACTTCCGTTTTTATCACACATCAAGAATTCAAATTATTATTTTTTCTTGAGTTGTAGAATGTCGGTAATGAAGTTTTACTTCAAAAAATTTTAGAAACATTATAAAGAAATAAAAGTGCAGGAAAATCTGGAATATTAAATGCAATATTTTGGTATTAAGTCTAACCTTTCATGCATTTCATGATAATTGAGATGTCAATCAAATCCTCTTGAATAAATGAACTGCCATTACTGACTTGAATTTTATTAAAAAAATGAAGCTTTTATAAAATAATTCATATTTTTCTGCATTGGCTCCTTGACTACGAGTCTTTTCTATTTATTTATTGGTCTATTCAAGATAATATTGAATGTTCAAATTATATTAATTCGATTAGTGGATTTATATTATTTGTTTTTTAGGGTTGGAAGAATCAACGACTAACTGGGATCATTGGCTTGGATAAGATAATCTCTGTGAAAGGAGGCGACCCAAAGAGTTGGTGGCATAAAGTTAATGATGTGCTGGAAATTGTAGACAGAGAGCTCGGTTTTCCTGAACAGACTTCTCTTCATCCTGAGACCCAGGTAAAGTATATGAGTTCTGAAAATTTAAGGTCACATGATTGAAATTTGTAATCAGTATAAATGAGCAAGAACTCCAAGACTTTCCGGTCCCTTATTGACTAGAATATCTAGATCAAAATTTATGGAAATTTAATTTATTTTTGTTTAATGAAGCTTTATAAATATTTTGCTTATTAAGTTTATGTAAAATTCTGAATCACAATGTTTTTTTAGGTATTCATGTACATTAAGAGGAACAAGATCGTTGGCTGTACCGTGGCCAAACCAGTCAGATATGCCCATCGTGTTTTGCCAAGTTTAGGTAAGTGTATTTTCTTTGTTTTTTAATGATGATTGATGTGGTTTATTCTAATTTTGATTTATTACTGGTTAATTTATGAAGCATATTTGCTTACTTGCGATTTTTTTAAATTAAATCATAATGTAATAATGAGAAGATGGTCATGGGTGCGATCAGTAAAAAATACAAGTATTAAACGAAACTTATTAATTTATTTTGTCGATCTGAAATGTTAAATTGTTGTTCTTAAATATATAAAACTTTTAAAATATAATTTATATGTAATCGTTCAACTTCTTGAGACTGATTTTTATTTTTTAAATAAATTAATTAGTATCCAGGTTAAGTCTCAAAACATTCATTATTAGTTCTTCAAAAGTCCATCGTTTCAGCTATCCTCAAGGACAGTCTATAAATTTACGCTTCACATCCAATTATTTAAAAACTTTTTGCAGGCTATTCTTCCCAGGTCATCAAAATCACCCTTTTTGTCACTATTTCATCACTTTTTAACTTATAATTTACAGATCAACTTAACACACTATTATCACATTCTTATCAACACACTATTTTTCAAAAAAAAAAAGTGTTTTGATAAGAAAAAAATTAAAATATGAATCCACTAATCGAATCAGTTTAATTTGAACGTACTATATTATCCTGAATAGACTAATCAATATACAGAAAACATTTCATTTAATTGAAACGACTATATCCTTGAAGAACAGCTAATAAATGGAAGTTAGCAGAATTGAAGTCAGTAATGGAATTTTATTTATTCATGAGGATTTATTTGGCAACTATTATTTTCTAAAAATAGTGTGTTAATTAGAAAATGATAATAGTGTTTAGTTGATCTGTGACAAAAAGTTTTAAAAATTAATGAACTTGTGACAAAATATTAATATGATATTAATGTCCAGTCAGAATAGCCTGCAAAAAGTTTTTAAATAATTACATATGAGTTGTAACTTTATATTTAAGATTGACCTTGAGGTTGGTCAAATTGGCCAAAATGTAGTAGGACTTTTAAAGAAGTAATGAAGAATGTTTCGAGTCTTTAACATGGATACTAATTAATTTATTTAAACTTTTATACACAGGATCGCTACTGTGTATATACTATCCAAAAATGTAGTTGAATTTTATTGAAAATTCAATTCAATCAAAACTAATAAAGAATATCAGCATTAATAAATAGTTTATACTATTTTTTATGTTATCCTTGACCTGGCGGATTATTTTCTTAAAAATCATCTTAGTATTGATGAATTATTGGTTACTGATTAATGGTTTTGTTTTTTCTTTATAGGAACTGATGCTGCTCTTTGTTCTGAAGAAACATATCCTGTCTTGGTTGGGATTTCCCGCCTCTGGGTACACCCGGAGCACAGGCTATCCAGAATTGCTTCAAGCCTTGTTGATTCAGTCAGGTATTTTTCATTTTTAATGTCACATAGCTATATATGGAGTTCATAGTAAGGGAAAGTATTGCGACTTTTAAAAAATTAGAGTTTTTGACTGAAATACAAGATTTGAAGGTTTCCTGGTGTCAGATAACCTCGCAAACTAGTCTATGCGTATGTTTGTGAACAGTCTAGCTCAAAAACAAAAATTTGTAGAAAATTTTATTTGGTTATTTATTTTCAATGGTTGTTATGATAATCGTCAAATTTTACTTTCACTTACCTTTTTTGAAATATATTGTTAAGGTAAAATATTTTCATCCCGAATAAAAAAAAGAAGATAAAACAATTTTTATATCTGGTAGGTTTTATCCTCGTTTAAATAGTTTAACTGGGCCTAAGTGCCAAATTTAAAAAAAATCACCACCTCACATTTTCAATATTAATGTATATATAAATAATTTACTGTATTTTTCAAAATATGAAGGAGATGATTAGGGATGCAGTCAAAACGGAACAAAAAATAATCCTTCATATTTTATGATTAATGAAAAATGGATTATGTCAACTACGAAAAAATTTGGTAGTTAAGATAAGAGGATAAGTTAAGATAGTAGATAAGAGGAAAAGTATTTTTTTCCTGATTGTAAACACGTTTCCGGCAATTAGAGTACTAACGCTTAAATAATAGGTTTTATTTAATATTATATTAATATAATTATTTATTAACACCGGTTTAACTGGAAGGTTAAAGAGGCTCATTGCATTTTCTGGATTCACTAATCTGTAACCAACAGATGTTTTTGTATTACCATAGTTATTAAATAATGGTTTGTTTTTAATTTCACTTAACTTTCATTTGTGCCTTTTAGTTGACAGTTATGACTAACTCCATAAAATCATTCTTGGTATGTTTAATATTGCTTGATCAATTTAGTATTGGATAAATCATAAAGTTAAGATAAGAGTAGAATGTAAATAATAATAAACTGTTATATATTTTTATCTTTTGTTTTATCTAATCATCTGTCCTTATAATTAATAAAATCTTCCATTGAAATTTTTGTATTATTTCAATGTTTTATATCTGTTTTGTTTTTGTCTTTTAGGAAAAACTACAACTTTGTTAGATATTTGAAGATAGACGATATTGCATTCTCTTCACCGACTGAAGACGGAAGGAGATTTGCTTCAAAATATTGTAAAAGGGATGATTACTTGGTATACACCTACGAATAATTATGTCTGATTTTGTTTTATGACTCAAGTCAGATTGTTTTCTTAAAGAAAGCAATCGATAAGTTTCCTTGAAGTACAAATCCTATTGTAATTTTTTATTTCTTTATTATAGTATTTTTGACAGATTTTCTGCAAATCTCGTTTGTTTTTTTTTTTTTTTTGGTTTGTTTTGTTTTTTTATTCAACAGAAATTATTAAAATACATTTCAACTTATAAATTCTTACGTACAATTGTTTCGTTTTTTATTTTTATATATTATTGTTTTATTGACAAATGTAAATATTTCTTACATGTATTGTTATTGCATCATTTTATGTTTTTTATGCCAATGCTTAATATTGTAAATCAAATCAACAATCAATTTTAAAAGAATGAATTTTTGTTTTGTTTAAGTTAAGAATTTTTCTGATAATGTATTAATAGAATAACATAAATATTGCTCTGTGATTCATTTACTCTGATATATTGCTCTAAGTCATTCATTAACTCTGATACATTGCTCTATGTGATTTATTTACTCTGATATATTGCTCTATGTGATTCATTTACTCCGATATATTTTTTTATTTATTTTTCAGTATTATTATTAACTTTTCCTCATATAACAAAAAAAATTAGGCTATTGTTACATTCGCAGAAATCTTCCTATTTATCACTAAGTTACTTATATATCATAATGTGTAGTTATTTTAATTCAAAAGTGCTTAACCATTGAAAAATGCTATATTTTTTTATTTTTTAACTGATTTTCATTCTTTTAAATTTTTTGTGTTGTATGTTGATATTTAGTTAATTTCTCTTATTCTGAAGGGACCATTTTTAACATCACATTCATTTTTATATGTTAGATATAATTATAGGTTTTAAATAGAGTTTCTTGATATATATTTGTAAGTTTACTTTAAAATTACTTAGTTGAAGTTAGTTTTTATATAGGAAATATTGTATCCATTTTTGTCCTCAGCTGGCACATTATGTATCTAGTTACGTTTTTTTAAGGAAACATTAAGTGAAGATCTGTCAAAAATACCCTCATTGTGGCCCTGTGAATTGGAAAACTTTTTAATTTATTTATTTGCATGTTTTTATGTACATTATCTTTTATGATTATGTTGAGGCATTACTTGTTTGTATAGTTAATAGACTTAATTCATGTACAATATTAGTATAAAAGATTTATTTCTTTTATTGTTTTTTATTGTATTTATGTACATGTAATCTTATCCTTATGAAGTTACCTTGTTACTGACAGGATTTTGAATACGCTTCTTTCTTTTTTTTTTCAATTAATATTCTTATGAAAGTGTTAAGATGTACAGTTCTTTACATTTAATAAAGTTTTTGTTTTTGTAAAATAATCCTTTTTTTTTATTAATCCCTATCTAATTACATATTGATTTAGTTATCGTTCTGTTCTAATGGAAGACCATTATGCCTGATAAAACAACATATTTATACTTCAAACATTAGGTATCCTCCACTAATTTTAGGTTCATTAACTGAAACTGCAAATGCAGATGAAAATAAGGGATTGAAATTTAGAGACTGTTTAACTTATTTATTTCTTTTAAACTAACTCTTAATTCCTGGAAGGGCAATATATTGGTTTGTGTGTTAGTCAAGTCAATTATATCATATAAGAACACCAATACAAGGTTGGGTATCATTTATAACATGATGTGCCTTATCTATGTTGTGATGCTTAGTGCATCAGTGGGTGAAATGGCGAGTACTGTGAAAAATGGTCTAATAAGGAGTTTCTTCAACTGGGGTTGTCTTCCTCTCCATATCCTGGAATCTGCCATGGTGGTAGTGGCCCCCAGGTTCTATCTTGTTTGCCATGGCCGATAATTAAACGTGATTATGCAGTCGCAGTGTCTTTGTGATCTTCCAGGGTACTCAGCAAAGGGTGGCACGAAAAAATAAGACCCCTGACCATGACTATATAAAACAAAAAGAACCACGTTAAAATCGCATATGTCAATCTGACATATGTGATACCTTTATTTTTGGAAGAAGATCCAGGTGGCGGTCAAGAAAGGTACAAAGATAGGAAAAAAACTATTAGTACCCAAATAGGCTACTAATAAATAGTTTTTTTACTTATATATAATTTAATTCCTTGTTTTAGACTGGTATGTTATCAGTTATAACTAAAAATATTCATATAGGCTTAAAATATTTATTCTCTTATAACCCCCTACATTTCTGCCATTTTCAAGAATATCTATTGATTAACATTTTCAATTGCATTGTAATTAAAAAACAAAAAAAGTATTGTTAATAAAGTGATTGATAAGGTTGTAATAGATAGTGTAAATTGAATAAAATTTGAATAAGTAAAAAAGGTTGATTAACTTATGATATATTTTGACTAAGGTAGAGTAGCCTTCAACTTTTAAATGACATTACTGTAATATTATAAATAAGGTAGAATAATTTATAATTTGGAATGTTTTCAAAAAATAATTTTTAATGATTAATTAGATTGTGATTGAATAGATATCCTGAAGAATGGCCGAAAGATAGGAGTTTAAGAAAATAAACATGTTGAGACTATATGGATATAACCCCTCTCTTCCACTATATATCCCATGTGAATCCTATGATGTACAGCTCTTTACATTTAATAAAGTTTTTTTTTAAATAATCAATTTTTTTTTTTATTAATACCTACCTCATTAAATATTGATTTAGTTATCGTTCTGTTCTAATGGAAGACCATTATGCCTAACAAAACATCAGATAATAAAACACAACATATTTATAATTCAAACATTAGGTACCCTCTTCTAACATTTAGGATATTAAAGATCCTCTTTTCCACTATATATCCCATGCAAATCTTATGCTGTACGAAGCTCATTAATTATTTTAGGTCTGTTCTAGTAATGTCTTCAGGTTCCGTTCTATCCTGTTCCAAATATTGCAGTCTTCACATTCACACAGAATATAGTATGCCTTTTCTTTGTCGTCCATACATAGACGACAGGTAAAATTCTCCACCAGCTTCATCTTCTTAAGATGATATTTTATGAGCAGTGGTCTGTGAGGAGTCCTGTTATCGTCCTCAATTCATTCCTAGGTTGAGATTAATATAAAATTTTGCCATTTCCCTTGATATTTCAATAAAGAGCGTGAACTGTTTCCTGCCTGGCTTCAATTTCATGTATGTTCCTTCTCTTTATGTTTCCAGGAGTCCACTACCTTCCTTATTGCACTATTCAATGATATAAGTTTAATTAATTATTTATTTTATCAGGTAAGCATTATTTATTTATTAAATTATAATTATATAGCATTAAATTAGTGTTTAATAAATTCTAAGCTAAAGTTAATCAGTCTATTACAGTTACTCAGTTTAGTTATAAAAGTATATATTTATTTCCAAAATTTGATTATTATTTCTCACATTTTGGCAGCTTTGTGAATATATATCAAAAATGAAGTACAGTTGAAAAAACATAAGGGACTGAACAAATTTATTTCTGATACCTAATATTTGTAATTTATAACCTTGGTATTTGAGTGAACCCAGGAAATTTTTGTTTTTTTAGAACCAAGGTGTTAATTCTTTTAACAGAATAAATGTACTTGAGTGACCAATCTTTTCTCTTTATGCTGGTCCTTATATACAAGGTTTATTTTTTTATAACTGATTTATATTGAAACTTGTTGAATATTTTTCTGAGGGGTATTGGACCTGGTAGATTTATATAAATAGCATCATGGTGAGGCATTCTCTGGATAATAAATTGATGTAGAGGTAGTCTAATGGGCAAATTGTTGTAGTAAAAAGTATTATTATTTGATTTTTAATTAATAATGTTAATCTTTAATTTAAATATAATCATCAATAAAACTGTTGATGGCAACACTGCTTCAGACCATGGGACAGCTAGGCTGTTCCTTTGTTTGGTCTGTTCAGTTGGAGCTTAATATAACACATACTCTTTGTTCTTTTGTTATAAAACCCTCCCTGATCCACAACACAAAATAATGAAGGAGAAACACATTTTGTTTGATTTAACCTAGCAGATTTGGGTTTGGGTGGGAGCCATTTTGAATAGTGGCTCTCCAGATTAGAGATGGGACCTTTCAAATTATTTTCTGAACTATTTTAATTTATAAACAACATACAAATTAAAAATAATTAATCTATTTGATATTTCAAAAATATTAAACATCAACAAAAAATTTAATATTTACACTAGGTACAATACTTTTCTTGATTTTTGATAGCAAAATCATGAATTACTTTTTCATATTGATATAAATTCATCAGTTTTTATCAATGATACAGCCCAATCGTTCTTGAAGCAGCCCTACATCTCAGTTCATTATTGATTCCTTTTAATCTATCAATTACTGGAGTTAAAGGGCCCATAGATTGCTGGGGCCTGACAGAGATGGGAAAAAATTAGCCATCGATGAAACTAATAGCTAACATTGTCATAGATACAATATTTATTAATTAATGGTTCATTCATGAGTAAGGGTCATATACATGATAATTTTAGCTATTAGTTTCATCTATAGCTAATTTTTTCCCATCCCTGGACACTGGGCTACTAGATGGCACTCACCTGATTTATTTATAGGAAAAGGTTTGTAATAAGAGATTCAGTGTCAAACTTCTCAGTTTATTGTTTCTATTTCTTCCTCTAAGATATCTGTCCTACTTATACATACTAGAAAAAAAAAACATTTTATATTATTTTACTTATTAGTTTTTTCTGAATACTGCAAGTGTTGCTACAACACTTTTTGTTAGGCCTCTTTTTGTTCAATTTTTCTTTCCATTACATTTAATAGAATAAAAACAATTAAACAATATCCGCAAATGTTCCCGGCCATCATTAGTTCCTGGTTTTAAAGATCAATAGCAATGATGTGTTAATTCTCCTCTGCTTCTTCACCACTTGTCTATTCTCCCAGGCTTGCTCTCTGCTCATTATATAATTAGTATTCATTCACCTTCATACCATCCTTGCAGTTTATCCAATATTTTCCTTTCCATCATATGTTAACCATCTTTTAAGAATTTTACAATGCCAGTTTTTCTCAGCCTTAATTATTATATGAGGAAGGAAAACTATCTAGAGATTTGACATTCTCCCATTATTAGCTTCCTTGGTTTAATGAAATATCTTATATAAACATTTTCTCAGTTTCTAAGAATTTTGTCCCCTTCTCAGTTTTTAACACCATAACAGGAATATTTTTGAAGAATTTTTTCATACAGTTTGTAATCACAGTGCATTTCCTGACAAGGAGAAACTCTTAAACTATTCTTCATTTCTTAAAGCGTTCACAGTGTATACAATATACGATTTTTGGTCTTATGATGAATTTGTAGATGTGATTTGCTGACTATGGAAATGCCTCTAATACGAAAATGGTATATCTCTACAAGGTTCAGTGCTTATATGTTAAAAAGAGCATTCCAGTTTCCATAAAATCCGATCTGAAAAAAAAATGATCTAAAGATTACCTGCTAAACGTTTTGTTTGAAATTCCAATATCCACTATTATTACTGCACAATAATGCTAATTGACATTAAAATGGTATTTTGTATTAATACTTGCATCTAAAGTATAACAAGGCTAATCACAACGGCAAGTTCTCCTTATTTTTAAGAAATATTAAATTCTGATAATTTCTTATATTATTTATACAATTTTAGAAATTGAACCTTTGTTTAATTTTCTCAATAATTGCTTCTATTTCTGTGTATGTGATTTTGTAGACGCTATGGCAGTTTTTGTATGATCGTGTCATACCAGTAACCCCACATTGTCCTTGTGGTTAAAGAAATAAAACTTAATCGGCTTCAGGGCTAAATGTTCTTTCAACTTAAGGAAAAGGAGGTAGATACTAGGTCCCATTTTAGGATTATAAAGAAGGTGTGTGATTATGTTGCATTGAAACAGTTGCAGAATAGCGAAATGTGAGTGAGAGCGTTGTGAAGAATGCTTTTAACCTTGCTGAACGCTACTTTTCTCAGGTTCTGAGTTCATCATAGTATACATCAACGTAAATTTTGGCCCCCGGAGTCATGAAGTTGGCCAACAATGCTCCCCTTTAAATTCAATGACAAAGTTGCCGTAACTATACCGCCATACTATGTTTGTCTAAAACTTCGCAATTAGAGGGAAGAGGAATGCCGCACTTGCTTGGTTGTTTTTGGTTTCAGGATTGTAGTCGAAAAACTAGGTGTTGACACTCTTGACAACAGAGTTTAAAAAACATAAAAGATGAGATCCAACGCGTTCTCAAAGATATGGTGGCATCGGATTGACTTAGCCATACAAAATTGGCTCGGCGTCATCAAAATACAAAAACCGAAGTGGGATTTTGTAGAGAAATAGACAAATATTCAACCTTTAAGGTGGTGTAAATATTATAGAAATTAAACGGAATTTAATTACCCTTGTAAATTACATGGGAGAAAACTGTACTACATGGTTCTGGGTGTGTTCAATAACATGAAGGCTACACCTACTCGGGTTTGAATTTTGACCGCTTAATATTTTTGAGAAGCTATGAGAGCATTGTACACCAACCTTTTTATTTGTCTTTTAAAATATTAAAATTAGTTCAATCTGATTCATTTAAATTTTAAGATCATTTCCAAGTTTCCTTTTCTTTATTGAGTTTATTTTCAAATATATGAGTGAATGTAAACTTTTATTTACAACTATTTGTATATTAAAAATGCCCAAGTTTGATAGACATTTAAAATCTAGGAAAACTTATATTTACCTACTCTTATCAAAAATGTTTGGTCCCTGATCTTTTACGAAATATTTATAAGAGTTAATCGTGTATAGAGATATAACTACTTGCATAGAATGTTGTGGATTAAAAATAATTATAATCTAAAAGGATAATAATAATTAGGAGATAAATTTTATTTGTTAGTGGAATTTTGAACTCTTTGCTTCTTTTGAGCAAACTATCTGAAGCCTCGCAGAACTTTATATTCCTCTTTGTTATGTTTTTGAAACCTGTCATATATTACCTCCAGTTTATTATTTAAAATATTTAATTCGCATTTAAACAGAATTATTTATTGCTAATCTTCTAGTGAAATTGCTTTTGAATATAATTCTTTGCATGGGAAAGAGAAAAGAAATGGATGATACATCATCTGCTCCTGGTAATACAAATGTTTTTAAAAAAAAAAAAACCTGTGAAATTTAAAAGAAAAAAGGTCAAACATTTTCATATGATGGTATATTCATTGTCTTTGTTTTTTTTAAAGGGTCATTAGCTGATGATATACCTAAAAAACATAAAAAACACAAACATAAAAAGCACAAAAAAAAGCGGACTGACTCGGATGCTTCTGGTGATTCCAGCAAGGCTAAAATTCCAGTAATGAATACAAATGAGAATCCATTAGAAAGGTAAGGTAACTTTTTTATCAGTTAGAAAGATGAACTATATCGTGGACTATGTTTATACTCAATATTCTTTAAAGCCCAATGAAAACACCTGATCAGAAAAATCCTGAAACACCAAAATCAAGTTCCAAAAAGAAAAAGAGCAAGGGAGGGAAAGAAAGTGGCACATCGAGTGATGAAGAACGATGGCTTGATGCGATACAGTCAGGAAAATTGGAAGAAGTGAGTTCTGAACTATTGTATTTATAATCAAACCTATGTTCCTCTTTAAAACCCTTTATTATTGTTCAAATTATATATATTTACTTTTAATTACAAGTTATAAAACTTTTACTTGTATCTAATTTGATTAATTTTATTCTTGAAATATTTTTTCCAATGTTTTAAGGTTTCTTTTTCATCAATTGAAATTTATGAGGTGAACATTAATTCAAATATAGCTTTGAACCATTAGATGTTTAATTGGATTAAAATAACAAGATCTTGTTCTACTTATGATCTCTGGTTATTGTTTTTATAATTATTTTTCAATTTTTTATAATTAAGGCATGTATTATAACAGAATATTACTTCAGTTATAATTGAACTTCTCATCAGCATTGTCAATACATAATAATCACTAACCCAAACAGCAAATTTTTCTATTGTAGAGGCTTTAAAGTTGTGGAATACTCAGTATCCGTCTATGAAACGGGATGTTCCTCCAGATGGTGTAATGAAGTCATATTTCCACCAAAAGGTTAACATCACATTTATTTCAACCATTACAGTAGCAACATTTTGGTTTCTATGCCATCCTCTAGCATTTTAATTATATTTCAGATCAAGTCAATTGCATCAAATATAATATTTTCATGAAAGGAAGATGGTTCATGTGCAGTCAAGAAACAACTTGATTTATACAAAAACTATTTAATAAGATCCTCACTTTACAGGGGTTCATCAAGGCTAAAAACAAAAATTCATAAACTAAAAATGTTGTTAACGGAGTATAAGATAACATGAAATATAAAGTAAACTGTGGTATAAATATGGCAAAAATTATATAAAAATGAGCAAAGAAAATAGAAATAAGATATAAATAAAAAAAAATACAATAATAAACATAGAAGTAACTGGAGGAGATAACAAATAGAATAATAGATATAAGGAAAATAAAAAAAACAAAAATAGTAAGACTAAAAGATTGAAAATTAAGGAAATAAAGCAAGAGAAAATATATCAATTATTAAAATGAAGGTTGAGAAAAAGAAAGCACAGACAAGACACCCACCTTATATCCAGAAATTAAATGAAGGCGAAGAAGTGGGGGAAAATTTCCATTAAAAAACAAATGAAATATGGTTGTATATAAAAGTGTATATTTAATATAATTGACATGATATGAAATATAATTGAAGTACCTAAGGATAGCATTCAAGCTGAAAACAATGCTCTCTTTGAAAAGTGTTGTTTATATTTGTGAAGTGTTTATATTGTTACGGCGTATAATTATATATTAGTATTCCTACAGCCAAAATTCTATTATATTAGAATCAATTTTTTTTTTCTTTTGACGTAATTTATGTTTATTACTTTTACCAGGTTGACGATGAATTGAAAAAGATAAAACCGAAAGATCCTAAATTGATGACGGCGAGACAGAGAGCCATGCTTGAGAGGAAAGGAGATGCTGTCCCAGATCCTGCTGCCGAGCAGCTCCTCTCACTTCCTACAGGTTTGATAATTGATTTTTAAATTTAAAAATAATTATTTCTAATGCAGTAAATAAAGTTATACAACTCCTGGAACATTATAGCTGCATATTGTAAATATAATTAAATTATTTAAATTATCATTATCAGATTATTCAAATCAAACTTTATTACAACAAAACTACATAAAATTATAGAATTTTAGAGGATCATAGTAGAAAAATATAATTAACCTTTAGCTGATGAATTAGAGTGTAATGAAATCCTATCTTTTAATTCATTCAATTAAAAATTAACCCAAGTCCATAACCTTGTACAATGTATTTTAACTCACTTTTAATGGTTTCCATACAAAAAGGTTTTTTATAATAATAGTAATATTTTTCAGTATATGATGACTCAAATCAATGACAAATAATTGTATTCACTTTTTTTTTTTTTTTTTTTTACATTTTCATGGGACTCCTTTACAAACTCCTTAAATTCCTACCTCCGACATACTTTCTCATTATCCTTTCCTTTCTCACTGATGGATTATTTAAAGTAAACCACAATGGTTCCTATTCATCCTTCTTCTCACAGTCTGCTGGACTACATCTGGTCAAACGACTAACTTGGAATCCTCACACAAAACTGAAAAGACAGAAAACTTGATTCTAACTATTACAGCAATTACTTGACAAACAATATAAACTTTCAATCCATTACAAAAGATTGATTTACATGACTATAATAAGACTATCTGGAGATATGAAATTGAGCTTTGGCACTCCACTAAATCTTCAAATTCCTCTTTTATCCAATCCTTATAATCCAAAATCACAAAAACATTTTCATAATTTTACTATAATAATTAACTTAATGTGGCTCAACTACTCTTAGAAAGTCTGGGCTGTCTGTCATGAAAATCTGTTGGCTGACGCAGGCCTTCAGTTCGAAGCATCCAAAATGGATCTCGCATTTGCAAACACATCATCTGTCCATTATAACTGGTATCTTCCCAATCTTCTAGTCAAATATATATTTTGGCTCATCTGCCCAAGATCTGAGGTTTCTGGTTAGATGTCATTTTTACAATATGGCCATCCCTCCGGAAATATTGATTACTCAGTAAGGGTTCTTCTTCAGTTACATTAACTCTGATAAGTGATTGAGCATTCTCCTTGTCTCAATATTTTTCTTAAAATACGCTGTTATAATTGAAGGACAATGGTTACTTGTGTCCAACATTCTGAGGCCTTGGCTAGCATGGGTCCGATCAGTGTGATAGTTTAGATTTGTTGACCCGGAGATTGCTCTGGTTTTTAAATGCTTCTGAAGACCAAAGTAGCCTTCGGTGGCTGCCAGGAGTCTTTTCTGACTGATATAAATCTCTGTATTTATATCATTGTTAGAGTTCACCTGGCAGCCTGGGCATACGAACTCTTCAACCCTCACGAAGACATTTTTCCCAATCTTTAACTGGATAGCTCCTTGAGGTCTGCAATTATGCATTTGTTTTTTCCCCTCATTCGCTTCAAGTCTCACTTCAGCTTCGTCACTTTGAAACCCAAGAAATGTCTTGAGTATATCTGAAAAAGTGTTTTCCTACAATATCCACATCATCTGTGAAGGCCAGAATGGAAAAAAAAGAATATTTTTTTATTTAATATATACATAAACAGATAAATAAAAAAAAAAAAAAAAATTAAGATGAGCAAGTATCATCTTGGCACAGTTTTTACACAATTGAACTGATGTTCATAAATGCTTGACTGGCAGTGGATATACATCATGTCAGAACATTTTGTTATATTTATTATTTTACTGGCTAATTAATTTAACTATTTTTTAAAATGAAAATTTCAGGTTACCGTGAAAAAGTAATGACCCCGGAAATGATAAAGAAAGCTGCTCTCAAGTCACAAAAAAGGAAGCAGTTGATGGATGAGAAGAGGGAAAAAGATAAGGTGACTTTTTAATTAGAATAATTTCAAGTTTTTATTTATTATTAATACACTCTCCATGGTAGGCACTAAGTTGCCTTACAACAATTATTATAAAATGATTAAATTAGATTAGATAGAAAACAGGCAAAAACAATATCAGAAGAACCCCATCGGGCAGTTCTATAAAAATTTATTTCCTCCTATTATTCTATTCGTTCTCACAAGCAAACATATGGAAAGGCATCATCAAAACTTATAGACTTAACACAAATCATAAAATTAAGATGAGCAATAGTGGTAAAGAGACTCTTAAACATATTATACTTGAATATCCAGCATACAAAAAACAGCGAGAAATATTGTTCAAAGATCTAGATAAAAATCAAAATATTATTTATAATAAATATAAGAAGATGGTCAGGGTTGCGGTCAAAAAACAACAAATAGTTTTGAACTATTTAATGACTCACTTTTTGTCCCACTTTGCAGGCCTTCATCAGGGCTGTTCAAAGCGATAGGTTAATTCTATAGGTTGGTTTAACCTATCGCTTTGAAGCCCTGCAAAGTGGGGTGAAACTTCGGACATTAAATAGTTGAAAACTATTAGTTCTTTTTTTATCGCAACCCTGACTATCTTCTTATATTTAAGTTTTACGATCAACTACATATATATAATAATTTATAATAGGACATTAAAAGTTACAGGCTCTGCAGAAATATGTTACATCCATAAATATTTGAATAATATATATAAACAGAAATGTATAACAGATATAGTTATGGTATAGTATATTAGTAAATCAGATATATTTAACTTAATAAATAATAGCAGTAACAAAAGGCAAACTGTCCTACAGAAATTTCGTAGAATATAATTAATTAATACTTGGCTGTATGAAATAAACCAATGCCACTGACTCTGGGAAAAATAAAAATAAACAGTTAGTTTAGGTCATAAAGAAGCTTTTTACCTTCAAGAATTGTTTTGTTAATATACTAACAATTTATTTTAGTGTTATATTCATGTTATTTATGTGTTATTATCTTTGTTCAATAGAAACGCACAATGGAAAGGCTTTTAAGAAAGCAAGATAATAAGCAATCTAAGCAAGCTGTCAAGAAGGCAGTAAAGAGAAGCGGCCTGTCGATTTGCTATCGCAATAATCAAGAAGGGATTACTATAACGTTACCTCCTGGAATGGAATTTCCCCTGAAGTCGCAGACTCAGTTAGTTATTATTTTTTTTTTTTTTATAGTTGTACATATCATTAATATGAAAGTTTGGTGTATATACTACAAGCCAAAAAAGCGACCACTCTGAAAGTTTCCTGCTACCCTTAACCTTTAAAATGCTCCAATCTGAACTATACAGGATGTTACAGGGTTAAATGTCCGAACAGAAAATCTGAACTAAGGATCTCAAAACGAGAAAAAAGTTCCCTCTGGAGGTATATCCATTAACACTTTATTTAGAAGATATTCACATCGAATGATTTACAATATTCTTGTTTCAGAAATTAAAAAAAAAAATTCCTCAGGATATTAAGTGCTTTATTTTCTATTGTTCCATTTTGTGTTTGATTGTTATGTCCGATCCTCATTTCTTCTTCCTTCATTGCTTTGTGTTTATTGATTTTATTCCCTCCTGTTAATCTCTTGTATTATTTATAATTTATTTAATACTTTAAAATATATTTATTTTTATTCAGACCAGTTTTTAAGAACTCTCAGAATAAATATTTTTTCTTTTAAAATAATTTTTTCATATTATTGTTGACATTATATAAAAAGAAAAACTAAGTCTAAAATATATTCAGATCTTAAGGACTCTATTCCTTTTTTACATTGATGTCTTACTGTATTTCCAATTGCAATTTCTCTTTCATTGGTGAAACCAAAAACCTTCTAGAATACCGTAACATCCAACATAAATATTCTGTCTCCTACCATAATTCTTCTGCCTCAAAATTTTCAGAACACTCCTTATCTTTAAACCATTCCTTTGATATTAATAAAACTTCTATATTTACTACATTCCATGACATATGATTTGTCTCTGAAAGCTTTTATATCCAATTAGAAGGTTCTTCTGTTAATTTAATAATCTACAAACAGAACTTATTCCCTAGCATATTAACAATTACTTAATTTATCTAAACAGTATTAATGCTATATTTTATAATTATTTTTTAGCATTGTGCTTTTATTTGTGTTCTTTGTATGTATATTTTGCTTTACCTTACATGTTTTATGTCCTTTTTCCTATTTTAATAATGTAACTTGTAAACATATTCTTGACTTTTAACCATTAGCTCCTTTTCACATACCACTGAAATTGTGCTTGAGACCTATTAAATCATTATTTAGAATAATAATTATTGTTTTTTTTTGTTTTAGAACATCTCCTCCACCTGTCATCAGATGTTCCATGAAAGGGTGCAAGAACCCCAAGAAGTATTCCTGTTCGAAGACCAATGTTCCTCTATGCAGCCTCGAATGTTACAAGAAAAACTTGGGGAGTGGTACTCAAGTTTCTGTTGCGATGACCAGAGCGTGTTAGATCTCGAGACTTACCTGTCCCTAGTTGTCTTAAGAAATTTGTAACTGATAATTATTATAATTGAATTTGATTCTTGTAAATATTTATGTATATTTATGTGTATTTATATAATGTTTATTACTGTTTTATATTTAATTAATTTTTTTTCTGAATGAATCATTGAATTTATGTAAATTTTGTGGTAAATTAAAAACATTTTCTAAATATTTTTCATTGTTTTTAATATTAAAATATTCAGGATGTTTCTGGGTGAAGTGTCCAAATCGAAAATATGAGTGTTAAAGCTCGGGGGCATCGGAGTGTGTTCGGTTCAACGAGACCCCGAGAGCAAATAAGTTTTTTATACGATAAACAAATACTTACGGGCTCTGAATGTTCCAATGCCCTGAAATTGAATATGAGTCCCAGATATCAGCGGACAGGATAGAGAAGTTGGCAAATGCAACAGAGAGCCGGAAACACCAGCACATGTGCTGGGGAAATGCTCCCTCCTCATAATACACTGAAATCATAGAGTGAAATACAAATTAATGAAACTCCTAAAATAAAGAGAATTTGCCTGCTTTGACGAGGTCTACTGCGTAGATACAGATGGGTCCACATGATATGCGGATATTGCTGCTTTTCCTAAGAAGGGGAAGTCGGCAATTATTTTGGATCCCACCGTGAGTTATGCCACTCTTCACATTAAATATTAAAATTGGAGAACTGTCTCAATTGACAGCAGAACTTCATTCTTATCAGCCCTGCAAAATGGGCCAAAACGTTGGTTTACAATAAATAGTTTTTGTTACTATTTTGATACCTTTATTGACTGCAACCCCGGACTATCTTCTTCCAATCTACTTCGTAGGGTCAACTATCTTCTTCCAATATAAATATTAAAACTTTTAATTGCAAATCAATTTAACATTATTATCACCATGATACTTTTTAAAAAATAGGACTTATATTCAGTTTGGAATATTTTTATTTATTTTATTTTTTTCCTATGCCACAGAAAGTGGGCTATTATGCCATTTTCCCTTTCGCAGTCCAATACAATTTTACTTTTCCTCTTAGTTGGTCTGCATCCTGCTGAATATCTTCTAGACCAATACATGTTAAAAGATGGTCTCCATCCATGTCTCCCATGTTGCATAGAGGACATTTCGGTGAATCTATGATGCCAATTCGATGGAGCTATTTTTGGAGCAGATCATATCCTGTTACTAGGAGAAACAAGCCACTCCCTCAGCTCTGCTAATATATATTATATTGTATTATTTAATTTATAATATTTAATCAATAATAAGGTTAGGAAAAATAAAAATACTGACTAGGAAATTTGGCTTAATCTCAAAATATTTTAGATTTGTAAATGGTTATAAATTAGTAAAGTGAATGTACATATAGTTGAATATTAAATCATTTGTAAGTATGAGCAGAAGACGGTTGGGGTTGCAGTCAGAAAATAACACAAATAAGTTGAAAAAACTTATTTATGTTATTTCCTGACCGAACCCCTATCCATCTTCTCTTCATATATATAATCCACGTTCAATTATCTTCTCATCATTATTTGTATGTAAATATGTAAAAAATATTAAAATACAATGTAAAATTTGTTGATTGTAAATCTATGTTAATTGTAAAACTGTTGATTACAAATATTTTTATTTAAGAACTTGATGCTGGGCAGAAGAGCCTGAAATGTTGTTCAGATAACATAATGAATAAAGAAGTAATAAATAGGGTATAAATTCCTGAAAAGAAAAAGAATAAAGTTATTTTACTCCACTTTTTTATTACTTTCAAATGAGAACTATATACAGTCAAGAGTCAAAATTGTTGTCTCCGCCAATCACAGTTAAGGGAAATAAAAAATGGTGGCTTTTCCAGAAGATAGAAATAATTCATTTTTGATAGTTTATTTTAGTAAAATAAAAATTGAGTGTTGTTTCCTTTCAGAAAATTATTCAGTTTTAACATAGACTCTACAAGCAGTATGGTGAATATCATTAAAAAGTAAATTTTGAAGTATTTAAGATGTGCGAACCCTTAAGTTGATTTTATTCCAGAGAAACCTAAAATGATCGCTCATTTATTTCATTCGGAGCCCCAAATCCTTAAAATTACATTGAACATTTTTTTTTTTTTTTTTAACACGAAATGCCTTATAGACCATGCGAATATCATTTCTACCCAACTTTCCCCACACATTCTCCTCCTTTCCTTTCTTCCCACCTCTTCTTCTTTCTTTCAGATTGCACTCTTCTTTCTTCCTCACTCTATACTCTCCCCCTTCTCACACCTTTGGCACCCATAACGACCTTTATCATTCTTCATTTTTCCCTATATTCATCTCTATTGAGGCAGTCTCGACTTAAGATTCCTAATTTTCCCATTTCTTTCTTTATCTCCTTAATGTCCCCCTCTCCTTTATGTTCCCACATTTTCCCAAAGATCTCCCTATTAATTCTGCTCGGATTCATCCTGATCATATGACGGAAGAAACACAGCTTCCTTAACCTAATGTCCAATTCCAGGTCATCCATTTCTCTGTATAATTCTTTGGTAGGCCTCAGCCTATATCCCTCCGGTATCTTTACTGGCCTATAAATACTCCTCAAGATCTTCCTCTCTATTCCCAAAAGTTTTCTTAAGCTAGGAAGAGAAGCGGTCTCCAACAACTGTGTTATTTTTGCTCTTATTGACAGACCCTTTTTACAGTATAGGCTACTGGTGGCATTTTCAACCAATAACTCCTTCACTTCTTCATCCAGCAATATATAGAACAGTACTGGGGACAGATAATCATTGAACATTATTTGAAAATTTTTTTTTTCAATTTTGAATTAATAATTAGCTGCCATTTTTTATTCCCTCTATGGTTGGCAGATTCATCAATTTTGACCAATAATTATATATAATTTTCATCACTGGATAAGCTGGTCATCTGTGTCTCTTGAATTCCAAGTAGATTGACTAATTTCTTGTTCAGCTATGCATTCAACCCTGTTAAAAAAAACAAAACTCTTATATCCCCTTAGCTTTCGGGTCATCAATTATAATTTTATTTATTCAGAAAGGTATATCCTATATAGTGAAAGCAGATGACAACATCTATGTCAGTGCTAAAATAACATACAGAAATGATGAACATAAATGAAATTTCAATTAGTTACAATCTTGATTATTAGGGCGCTGTCGTGGCTGCTACGATTTATAAGCTAGGATAGGACAATATGAATTAATTTATAGTGATAAAAATAATCATTTAATTTAAAAAAAAATCAAATTACTAAATGAAAATAAAGTAAAATTAAAAAATAATTGAAAGAACTTAAAAAGTGAATAATAATGTAAATTTACAATTAATAATAATGAGCTAATGAATTTGTAATAAGTATGGAGTGAACTTGAAAAATAAAATATATAATAAATATAATATTGTACAACATACAATAATAAGTACAATACTAATAGACCCGGCAATGCTTTGCTATTTTTATATTTTAGGATGTATATAATTAATTGAACATTATTGAAACCTTAATATCAATTAATATATAGATCGGTAGAATAGTAGAAAAGATAAGATAGTAGCCATAGTAACAGAATTAACTTCAACATGACTCAACTAATCTATACCAAACTTGGCTGTGGTTTATTGCTCTATAAACTGAACCAAAGGGTACAAACCATATCTAAATAAACAAATTACAACTGGAGACATAAAATAAAATGTTTGAAATGGTTTTCTTTATTTGAAACTAATATTTCGCCTTTATAAGGGCATTAAATTTAAAGTAATGCTCCAAATAAATCAAGATGAAAAATTTCTAATTTTTAATTTCTTTGAAAATGGTATTTGAGGGTTTCAGATGACAAAAACAAATATGATTTGTTTATTCCTAAAAAAATTTTGTTGACCTTTACTAAAATCCTCATTATGTTTTCTTGAATTTTTAGTGAATAAAAATCGTTTAATAGAATCAGTAATATGTTTTCTTATTCTTCAGAAAGAGACAAATCGATTGGCATATAATGACCATGAAAAAATGTATACATTTTTGAGCTATGTGCCAAAAATTCTTATTTTTGTTAATAATTTTTTTTACCGAAAAAAATGGGCAAGGCTATAATCTTCTTGAGAAAATCATGAACATTTAGCAAAAAGCTCTGTCATAATGGGATGAACGGTAAGCCAGTGCATAAAGTACGAACACAAAAATATTTATTTTTATATATTAGATATGTAATATAAATAATACTTTTATTAGGAATTAAAACTAAATATACACAGGAGAATTAAAACTGAAGAGCAACTAAAGTATACAATGAAACAAAATGATATACTATATAAACTTAATCAGTTTCTTTAAGATATGCTCACAATATCATTTAATAGTTAGAATGATTTCCAACAATTAGGTATTTTTGAATTGTCATTTTTCTCAACGAGCGCGGACTCATTTGATATCGCCTGTATTCATCATGACTTGTCAGATTTGATGCTATTTCATTGTTTAGAATTGAATCGTTTAATGATTTTCTTTAAGAAACTCTCATAAGTGATCACATGATCGTGTTCTTGAATTGTTTGCACAACAATGTGTGTATGCAAACGAACACGTGTTATTTGAAGAGATATTTCTGGGCCACTAAAAACCTTTACGACTTCAAGTGATAAAATCCCTCTTTCGAACGAGTAAATTTTAACTATCGTAATTTTGTTTGAAAATCATATGAACTATATGTGAAAAACATCTACCGATTTTTAGTTCTGGCGTATATTCAAATATTAGTTTCTTTAATAGCCAACGTTTTGGTTTTCTTCGATGTTAAAGTTTATTATTATATTATCTAAAGCGTAGTTTTTTTGTATTACTATCGATTTAAAGCTAGATCGATCATGTATCGATTTATTTGAACTTTTTTTATTTTTCTCGATATTAAGATCTATAATTAGGTTATTGGTTTTGTACTTTTTGAAATAACAATCGATTTTAAGCTGGTGCGTTTGCGTATCGATTTATTTGAACTTTTTTTTATTTTTCTAGATATTAAGATCTATAATTATGTTATCTGTTTTTTTTTTAATTACAATGAATTTTAAGCGCGTGCGGTCGCTTATCTATTTATTTGATATTTTTTTTATTTTTCGATATTAAGGTCTATAATTAGGTTATTCGTTTTGTACTTTTTGAAATGACACGTTAGATTTTAAGTTCACGTATCGATTTATTTTTCTCGATATTAAGATTAATTAGGTTATCTGTTTGGTGTTTTTTGAAATTACAATTGATTTTAGGCTCGCGCGAACCATTATCAATTTATTCGATGTTTTTAATTAGGTTATCTGTTATGGAACTTTTTAAAATTACAATGGATTTTAAGTGCGGAACTCTAACGGGGCTGGAACTCTACCATACCCGCAATGCAGAAATCCATAACTTACAGAAACATACAGCCTGGTTTTATTTTACATATGTAAACTATTTTATAAAATACTTTGCTTTTTTACTGAAGTTTAAGAACCCCCCCCCCCCAAAAAAAAAGCTAAGGGACGTTTCCAGGCGACCAGTCGGGAAATGCAGGTTTGAGGAAAATCCTTTAGCTCCTCTCCTGTGCTGGTCTCCTGGTAGCAGGGGACCCCGAAACTCTACCTTTGCCCTCGTTTCTTGATTAAAGGGGGGCGGACATATCACCTGCCTTATAAATCAATAAAGGTTGGGCGGGGAGTTATTTATTACAGCTTTACCTGCTCTAGAAACATACACATAATTTTACCAACAGGGTCAATCTATGACAAATCATCTGGGCAATGCACTCGATATTTTTATATCTGTTTTATACTTTTTATGACAATACCTTGTAGTACAAGACCCGGGAAGAAAAAAAGGCAGTTATCTCACCCCAATTTTTGATTACTTTAATGAAAACTATGTATAATTACTAGTCAAAATTCATGAGTCTGCCAAGTACTACAACACTACCAACAACACTAGAAAATCTAAGAGAACATTGTTTAAAGAAGAGTAAATTTTCTGAAATATTAGCCCTAAAAGAGCTATTTACGTCCAACAGTTCTCAAGATATAGCTTTCTATAAAGCAAAATCTCGTAAAAATCTACTGAAAGAATAGTGGTTAGTTAATTTATTTTGGGAAATCTATATCTCAGGAACTATGTGACCAACAGATGTCTATTAGCACTCAAATTAAAGCTAGTTGAATCGACTAAAAAGAAGTTTATGACCTTTACCTTCGTAGGAATAGTAGTTTTCATGATATTTCCTAAAATAAATTGATTTATAATTGTTCAGACAATAAGTTTGATTTGTGAAAAACTTTATTTCAGAAACCATTGACGTACAGATGTATGCCAGCGTATTGCGCAAGAAATGAGGGTCGCCATATCCAATTTTATTCTTAAATTTGAGAAGTTGGGTAGTGAACATCAAGCCCATCCATCCCATTAATAATTTTAAAATGTTAATCATCAATGGACGTTCAGTAAATTATTTGTGAATTTAAAATTCGTTTTTAATTTATTTTTCAACTAAACTAACCACATGGTGGTTGTCGAGTCTTAATATGGATATTACCAAAACAGTTGAAATTAGATATTTTATATTATCCCAAGGCAAGTTTTCGAATTTTTCAAGAGAGTAAAAAATTTAGAAAAAATCTGATGTATGAAAAGCGCCGCGGAAAAAATCGATTATTTAGGGAGCCGCAAACCGAAAAAGATTGGGAATCCCTAGGTTAAATAATTAATTTAAATTTCATAAAGCGCTTATTCATCCCTGTTTCGTCAGTCTGCTGGTGTTCCTCAGGGTAGTATCCTTGGTAAGGTTATACAGTTTTCAAAGGTGACACCCCAACCCATCCTAACACAATCCTCACTACTTATGCTGTGTCTATTGTCAGTGAACAATGATCCTTACATTGTATCCAAAATCCTCCAATTCCACATCACTACCCTTGATGTGTAATGGTGGCAAAATTGGAGGATTAAAATTAATTCCAATAAATCCCACCAAATCACATTTACTCTTCGTCATAAACCTATGACCTCTTGCCCTATAGTATCCTTTAATAATACCCCACTTATTCCTGTCGAACAGATCCGTTACTTAGGACTACATCTCGACAAACGACAGATATGGAATCCTCATACAAGACTGCAAAGACAGGAAACAACGCGTCGATTCCGACTTTTACAACATTTACTAGATAAACGGTCTAAATTGCAAATGCATTACAAAAGACTGGTCTACATGACTATTATAAGGCCTATTTGAGCATTGGGGCTCCACTAAACCATCAAATTCCTCCCGAATACAATCATGCAGTCCAAAATCCTTCGTAAAATCCTTAATGCTCCTTACTTTGTCCAAATCAAGTCATCCATTAGGACCTTAATGTCCCATATATTGCAGATTTGGCCAGAACCAAATACCGATCCTTCCATGATAAACTTCCCAACCTCCCAAATCCACTTGTTTTTAACCTGGCTTCTCCTTCCTTACCTAATAATCCTCCTTGGCGTCTGGAATGATGGCCTGGAGATCTTCTCCTCTAAAAATGTTATTGGAGTTCTATCAATGGGTAGATTCTCCACATGTTTGCATCATGTCACTATGTCAGCAACAGCAAATTTACTTGTATATATTTTCATACAGTTCTAAATACCAACAAATAAATTATTAAAAAAAAATTCATAAAAAATCGCTAAAATATGGTGGCCTAATTTTATCAAGATTATATTCCGATCTTAGTAAACTCTTGAATAAGTACACTAGAAATAAATTTGACTCAAGAATGTCATAAAGATATGGTAAAAGGTAATAAAATCCAGACGGCGATGACAGCGTCTTGTTTGTGTCCAAGTTTTTTTAAGTGCGGTTTATCTGCACTATCACTTCTCTGATAAGCGATAATGGCTATGTAATGCTCTATGTTTCAAGTTTCTATGCAAATATAGATAACTCTACTATTGCAATCTCATGTATTTTTGCCATTGGATTGGATATCTCTAAGGTCAAGTTTAGATGTAAATTTAGATGAATGAACAATACTTTGAGTTTTGGATATAAGTGTCTTATATCGCTTATTTGATAATGATATCTCCTAATTTTATTTTATTAAATCACATTTAGTCTAAAAAAAAAATAATTAAAATTAAAATTTTTCGTTCAAAAAAATAAGCCAAAATTAATATTTTGGTATGACGTCATTTCAACAGAAACATATGGTACAAGAGCCGGGGTAGAAATAAATTCAGTTATCTCCCCCAATTTTTGATTACTTTAATGAAAACTTTGTATAATTAATAGTCAAAATCGATGAGTCGGCCAAGTATAGGTAGGGGAAATAAAAAATGGTGGCTGTTTCAAAACGTTAAAAAAAAAAAATTAATTTTTCATTCACAGCTGATATCCCAACCCACCCTAACACAGTGCTAACAACATACGCTGATGACACATGTATACTGTCTGTAAACAACGACCCAACTAATGCATCACAAACACTACAGGCACACATAACATCTATTGTAGAATGGTGTAAAACTGGAGAATCAAAATAAATCCTGACAAATCCCACCAGATCACCTTTAATCTCAGTCGTAAACCTCTGCCCTCCTGTCCTACAGTATCCTTTCTAGATACACCACTAACGCCTGTTGAACAGATTCAATACTTAGGACTCCATCTTGACAAGAGACTTACTTGGAATCCACACACAAGACTGAAACGATAAGAAACTGCTCGTAGATTCCGATTGCTACAACACTTACTTGACAAACGCTCTAAACTTCCCATTCACAACAAAAAATTAGTATAAACTACAATAATCAGACCAATTTGGACATATGGAATTGAGCTCTGGGGCTCTACCAAACCATCAAATTCTCCCCGCATCCAATAGTTACAATCCAAAATCCTACGTAAAATCCTTGATGCTCCTTATTACGTCACAAATAAACTCATTCACAAAAACCTTAACCTCCCATTCGTTACAGAATTGGCCCGAAACAGATATGCGTCTTTTCATTCCAAACTCCTTAACCATCCTAACCCATTAATTCTTAATCTTTCATCCTTAACAATCCCTGATAACCCTCCGAGGCGTCTGAAAAGAAGACCTTTTGGCCACGAGACCTTCTAGTTTAAATTAATGTTTGTAGTACCACCAATGGGTGGTTCCTTCCCAAGATTTTCAAGTGTATATAAACATACTACATATTTACCTATTGTATTATTTTGTACAGTTGTAAATTACAATAAATAAACAATAAAAAAAAAAATTTCATTCGGAGCTCTATATCTTTAAAATACCGACAAACAGAGAGCATCATTTAAAGTAGAGTAAATTTAGGCCCTAATAGAGCTATTTACGTTCAATTGTTCTCGAGTTATAAAAAGCTATATAAAAGTGACATTTCTTAAAAAAGGTACTGAAAAATCAGTAGCATGTGAATTTATTTTGAGAAATCTATATCTCAGGAACCATAAGATGTATAGATATCTACCAGCACTCAAATTAAAGCTATTTAAATGTGCTATAAAGTAGTTAAAAAGTTTATCTTCGTAGGAGTAGTATTTTTTATGATATTTGACAAAATAAATTCAAAAAATGTTGATTTCTAGTTGTTCGGATAGAATTTTGATTGATTTTTGAAAACATGTACCTCAGAAACCATAACACGTACGTATGCCTAGCATTCAAAATGAAGGTAATTGAACTTACTATAAAGTAGTTTATGTCACGTATCTTGGTATGGGTAGTATAATTTAATAATAAATCAATTTATTTTATCAAATATCATAAAAACTAATACTCCTACAAACATAAACGTCATAAACTACTTTGTAGTACATTAAATTCGCTTTACATTGAGTGATAATAGACATCTATACGTCGAATGTTTTTTGAGATATAGATTTCTCAAAATAAATTCGCTAACTACTGATCTTTCAGTATATTTATTATGAAATGTTCCTTTTTAAAAAGCTATGTCTCGGGAAATATTGAACGTAAATAGCTCTATTAGGGCTTATATTCTACTTTAAATTATGTAATCTAAGGTTTTCTAGTGTTATTGGTAGTTTTAGAGCTGCGAATGAAAAATTAGTAACAATATACAATTTTTAACAAAGTGATCAGAAATTGGGGTGCTATAACTGACCTTTTTCTCCTCTTGGGCTCTTGTACATACGCCAGTATTATTTTTCTCAATGCGAGTGTTATTATAATTTATTTTTATTTTTCTTTGTTATTTAAGCACTTATTATCACACTAGTATGAGCTATATCCTTTATCGTTCTCGTGTTTTTGGTCTCACAGTTCTAGTCCATACGTCCAAATAGGTTTTATTACAAATTTAAAAACGAAATAATTGGCTTGGAAATTCAGTCGAATTGAACACATAAATGTTGTAGATCTCTTCAAAATCAGAATACATTAAGTTATTCTTTATATAAGTTCTGGATTTAATTGGAAACTAAAATAGTTACATGAAATTTCACGAAAGAATTTTTTTAATTTACTTTTTAGGACTACCTCTGAATATACAAGACTGAAAAGACAGGAAACTGCTCGTCGATTCTGACTATTACAGCACTTACTAGATAAACGGTATAAACTTCCAATACAATACAAAAGACTTATCTATATGATTGTTATAAGGCCAATCTTTTTTTTTTTTTTTT
>NW_027114717.1:319461-321944 GCF_000696795.3 Halyomorpha halys | reverse complement strand
AAATAATAATAATAAAAAAAAAAAACTCTCTTAAAATATATACAAACAAAAGAATAGACAAGATGAACATATTCAAACTATAAGGCCAATCTGGACATTCCTCTCGAATCTAATCCTTACAGTCCAAAATCCTTCGTAAAATCCTTAATGCTCCTTACTTTGTCACAAATCAAATCATCAATCAGGACCTAAATGTCTCAAATGTTGCCGATTTGGCCAGAACCAGATACCAATCCTTCCATAATAAACGTCCCAGCCACCCAAACCAACTCGTTTCTAACCTGGGTTCTCCTTCATTACCTAATAATCCTCCTAGGCGTCTGAAAAGAAGATGGCCTCGAGATCTTCTCCTCTAAAAATGTTTAGGAGTTCTATCAATGGGTAGATTCTCCACATGTTTGTTATATTGCTTACAGCAAATTTACATGATTTATATGTTATTATACAGTTATAAATAGCAATAAAAAAAAAATTTTAAAAAAACAATTTACTTTAAAAATTTGCACTTGTATTTCTAACGTACCCTAAATTGTTATTAAATTCAATATAAATATTGATGGAGGAAAGTTTCGTGACCGTTCTTAATCAGTTAAGTTTTCATTACGTTCTGTTTGCGAAATGTTTTGTTAATCCGTTGATAGAGATAGTGAAACAATAAACAGCTGTTCACACGTGGCGAATAAATGCCATCGATTTTTGACAAATATTTACTTTTATATTAAGTTATCAACGAAGTAATTTTAGTTTTTATTATATGAATTAAATTATTCCTTAATTAATTGAAATAAACTCAATTTCAATTTATAATATAAAACAAAAATAATTAAATTATTAAAATATAGATTAACAATTATTAACAAAGTAAATTTTTTTTTGTAAATATCATTTGCAAAGAAGACTAAAAAATAATTCTTTGATTGGGTACTTGCCTACTTAAATGAACCCTAATAAGTGATTTTTTACTTACTAAATAACTGCATTTAATTCTTATTTTCTTTTATTAAATTCCTAATATACTTAACCCTTTTGTTATAAAAATGATGTTGTGTTAAATATAAAGAGTTCTAAATAAATGAAAGAAAGATGATCCGGGTGCAGTAAAAAAAAACTCAAGCAGTAATTGAACTATGTAAGGTGAGCCAACGTTTTGGCCAACTTTGCTGAGCTTCATCATTAATATAATGTAACACAGTAAGAGAAGAGATAACATGAATAATGTAAGCTAATGTGTGGCTAAAAGTGATTTAAAATATGTGAAAATTTATATACAAATGAACAAAATAAACTAAAGAACGGAAATAATTAAAAATAAAAAAGCAATATCAAAATCTTGTCCATACTAAATAAAAGATAAAAAAATAAGCGAAATAAGGATAAAATTAAGGTCAAGAAAAAAGGAAAAGAATAACAAAAAAAATAGGACTCTGTGTATGTACGGAATGTACCGTAAAAATTAGTAATTTCTATGACGGCCTTGAAAATAGATCACTAAAAAGGTAAGAAACAAATTGCAATCGAAAAAATCAATGAAAACGTTTCCCTTTTTTCAATGTAGCACTTGCAGAGAATGACCCTTATATGAATTTTTTATATATACAACTTACATTTCTGATATTTACGTTGTATTTATTTTAGCCTGTCTTTCTATTTATAATAAAAATCGAATGATATAGTCAACAAAAGTTAACTGAACAAGCATGTGAATAGCGATGTTTGTTGATTCCTTTGTTTACCAAACGTTTGTTCAAGTCTCGGATTTTCGGCAAGTGACGAACATCTAGATTCAGCACAATACTATACCTAACAAGTTTTTACCACTTTTGACCTTTCTTTCAATTCTTAATTAATTTATCTATGGTGAAGACCAATTATTCAAAGTTCTTTAACTATTAGGGCGTGTCCTTCAGTGTCTTACATAATTCTTTTAATTCGTACTAGAGTATTTGCTTAACAATTTGGCGAATACAGCCGGAGGGATTGCGATATTTCATACACGTGGTGGACAAGTTGTAATTTAAGGATCTTGTTTATGACTAGTAAAGAGGGCGCCCCGTAACTCGTGTATCCAGTTTTTCGATCAGCTCTACTTTTGCTACCAATGCCAAACTTATTAGACAGTGTAGTCACTTTTTAGAATTCACTATCGACGAAAATTACATATATGAACCTTTTATTTTCCTGTCCTAATCAATATGAATAAAATATGCATTCGAGTTGTGTGACTTTCTTCCTCAACTCAACTTACCAGTAATAAAATATTTATCCGATATTTTAAAAATCTATGATGATGTATTTATTGGTTTATATTACAACGTAGCCATGGAGTATGGCTCAATTGTTAATATTTATTAATTTATAGTGGACCTGGTTAATGTAAGAGGTACATTTTTTTTTTTACAATTGGTTATGGAGAGGGGTACAGTCTCATACAAAAGAAACCTCTAACTACAAAGTTATAAATAAAAAAAAATTAAGATAAAATA
>NW_027114717.1:314172-318331 GCF_000696795.3 Halyomorpha halys | reverse complement strand
AATGTGGAAGATATGACATCAACCACTCGATGACTCTGTTGTATGGTAGAATGAGATGTTCTAAATCCAAACTGGTGATCAGGAATAACATGATATGAGTCAGGGATTGGGTAGAGGCGTTTTAATAAGAGTTTTTCTAGGATTTTGGCCATAATGGGCAGGATAAAGATAAAAGTAAAGTTTGAAAAAAAACAACCTGAAATTTATGAATTTAACAAAATAAATAATCGACTTCTAATGGAAAAAAAAGAAAGTTAATTTAAGAAAAAGATGAAGAGGACAAAATAATTAAGATAAAGTAAATCTTAGAGTGACAATAACAGAACTTATAAATATAGAACTTATAACAGTATGTTCTGCAGCAGCCTGGGCTTCGGTGTTCGGGTTGAGGTTGGGTTTCCCAGGTTGTAGGTCACAGCTCCTTTAACTGTCGGCAACTGGGAGTGGAACTTCATGAACCTTTTTTGGTGTAATCCTCTACCAACCAGAAACTTGAATCTGCTACGGAGAGAAGAAGTAGTATTAACTCGTCTTCGGACAGGCCATACTCGACTCACTGTCATCTGATGAAAAAGGAAATGCACCGATGTGTCTCTACTGCGGAAACGATCTCACCGTTAGGCACATTCTCACTGAATGTATTGCTCACGAACCACACCGATTCTCTTCAGATTTACAGGAGATGATGAGAGAAGATCCCACAACAATAACGAAACTTCTTTACATTCTAAAAATCATTAATCTTTATGATCACATATAGTCTAACAGTCCAGCAGGGGTAAGTGGATGCAAAATTTAATACAGTAATTTACTAGCTACGTCAATTCTAATTTTAGGTAACTTTGTAACATGAAAATTGTAATTGTAAATATGTAATTTTAATTGTTTAGTTTATAACTTTGTGAATATGTCAATTGTAATCTACAAACTTTGTAAAGCCAGTGTAAATGGTGGTCGAAGTCCTTAAATAAATAAATTAATGATGTAATCCTCTATTGTCTCTATTTGTAATTCCCGATGCAATTGGCTGTAATTGGTATTAGTAAACTAGTGTATCAATATTCAAAGTTAATTACAGTAAAAATATAAAATACATGCATATGCATGTAATGTAAATATATGTAAAAGTATAAAATAAAGTATTTTGATAATAATTTTTACAAAAACGTGTGAACTAAAACCAAATAGTTCAATAAATCCGTACATACATACATAAGTATACAATATAATACTTTCTTGATTTAATATCTTATCAAGGGCGTACCTAGGATCAAAACTTTGGGGGGGGGGAGGGGCACGAAACACGGAAAAGGGGAATGAAACAAAAATTGTAAGAAAATTACTTATAATTGTCGCAGTGAGTTATTAGTTGTTACAATTAGTATTTGCTTGAAAAAAAAATTAATTTATTAAATTAATAATTTTTTTCACTTCTAGAGGTGGGAGGCAACTACCCTCTCCTTCCCTCACCCTGAGTACGGCCATGTATCTCCTTTTTTTCTGATTACACCATGTATGTGTAATTTATATATGTCCGATTACGGATTGATAAGTATGCTATGTGAGATAGCAACCTAATGTATTTAGGCAGCATAGATAAATAAAGTATTTCTCTCTCTCCTAAAAATTATAGTTATATTTACCTATTTATTTGTATACTTTCTAACAATAATTATAAATAAATGAATATATCTGTTCAAGAAATTAGCGATTTTGTACATGCAATGAATGTAATACTCCTAGATAATTAAAAAAAATATATAGAGAGCTAATATTGGTTATATTTACAATTGTTTGTAAAAATAAATGTTTACATTATTTGTGATGTCAAAAAAAAAAAAAAAAAAAACGTAAGTAAGCAAAATATATTATTTAACTGGTAAATGTTTTTAGCCAATTTATTATTTTGATTACTTTTGTGTATATAAATATACTGCTCTCTCGATTAGGTTTGTTTCCTACTCTTTTCTTATTATTATTAAGCTGAATAATACTTAAATTTATTAAAAATATTTAAAATTTTTTGTGTTAAAAACATGGATATGAAGTAAAAGAATATAGTTGAAATGTTTTTTAAATTGAAGTTTCTTAAGATAGGAATAATGTTATATGTATAATGCTATTTTAAAACCTGCCTAAATTAATCGATAAAATGTGAAAAATCGATTCTTTAAAGTGGTAATTCCATTAGATCGATTTTTACAAAACAATTGCTGTCACATCCCTAGCATATACCCACCATAAGTATATAATTTCAGTTCCTTACTTACGACATTTCGTTTTGTGTGTTACTTACGACGTTTCTACGCTGTTAACAGACACACCTATACTCACTCACCTAGACCTACCTAGACTGTATTAAGCTGTACACTGCCTCAGTGTTTCGTTCGTATCTCGAAAACTTCGAGTTTTATCATTATTAAAAAAATATATATATAATTTCTGGACTCCGCAATAATGTAGGAATGCTCAAACAAAATATTATTTCACTGTAAAATAATCAATCAAATATTAGGGTTATTTATGATGTGTTAAATGTAAAAAGTTTTAACATACTAAATGTTATAAGTATAGCACTGGTCCAATTTAAAGGCCATGTTATATGTTACATGCAGAGGAGCTCCTAGCGGATTTTCTGAGAAACTTTGTAACCTTTTTTCCCAAAATTTTTCTAAATTTCATTAATTATATTCATTACTTTATTATGAAATGAAATGAAAAAATAACTTTATTCTGGGACATATGTCCCCTAAGAATAATTACATGGTTCATATAGTGAGATTTTTATCTGGCGAGCGTTTACAAATTTTCAAATATTAGAATGAAATTACATTGGTATATTGGCTTTACTACTGTTTATAATGTTAATCAATACCTGCCTATTTATTTGATTACAAAGATGTGGAGGTTTGGTTATTCAATAAATGAAAGAATAGGTGTTGTTTAAAGGAGAGAATGGATGAGGACTGGCGAATGGAGATGGGAAGAGAATTCCAGAAGGAGGTTGCACGTATGACGAAGGATTTGCTAAAGAAGGAGGATCTATAGGGGGGCATATATAAATCATTCGGATGGGATCTGGTGTTTAATGAGTGGATGGATGAACGAAGAGTGAGGAGATCTAGGATATAGGTAGGTTTTTTGATGTTAAGAACTTGGAATAGAAAAACACCAAGGAGGTATTGCCTTCGGGAGGTTGGATAGAGCCTCTTCAACTCGGTATACCAGCGGAAGACTTGAGAGCGCCTAGGGAACCCAAAGATAAATCTAACAAAGCAATTCATGAGTCTCTTCAGTCTCAACTCTAGTCCTGCAGAAAGCCCTCCTATCTGACACTTTATTAGTGTTTTTAAAACAAAAACTACCCAAAAAAAACACCAACTACGAGCAACAAATCTATCAAAAGGACAGAGGAAAAAAAGTGGAACTCACCTGGTCTGTTTCGTGACGTCAATCCCCATTTAGCAGACCTATTAACAGACTCTCAACCATGTTAAATGTTATATCGTTTTAACATGCTTAAAGAATGAAATATTTCTCCATCTAACACAAATTTTTCCATTCAACACACTTTAACATGTTTAACTAAAGATCATGAATACCCCAATTATATTTTTCTGGATTGCTAGAATATCCTTCGTTAGATTTTCCACAGAGATCACAATGTTTTCGGACTACAATATCTCAAAGCAATTGATGATAGTGTCAGTGTTCAAATTAGATGTAGTTTAATCTCAATTTTCCTAAGAGCTGATTCAACAGTGATAATACATGTTAGTTGAGAGTGCGGTCAGAAAATAACAAAAACAATTTGAAATAACTTATTTCATAGTGCCAACGTTTCAGCTGAAATTTTCAGCCTTCATCAGGGCTAAGGACTAAGACCACGATAACAACCAATGAATAAAAAAAGAAAAAAAACATATACAGAATGACTGAAATAAATAATTGTACAGAATGAAGATTAATAAAAATAAAGTAATGAAAGTAGTGGAAAATATTATCAGAAAATCGTTCATTGTTATCTTTCTCTTTGTTTTTAGCCCTGATGAAGGCAGAAAAATCTGGCCGAAACGTTGTTAAATAAGTTTTTTTAAACTTATTTGTGTTATTTTCTGACCGCACCCCAACCATCTTTTCCTCATATATATTATTTTTT
>NW_027114717.1:309279-312452 GCF_000696795.3 Halyomorpha halys | reverse complement strand
ACTGTAGTTATTATCTTATGGTTGTTATCTTGTTTGTTTTTAGCCCTGAAGAAGGCTAGAAACTCTAGCCGAAACGTCGGCACATTAAAATAAGTTAGTCATACTTATTTGTGTTTCATTGACCGCACCCCCAACCATCTTCTCCTCATTTATCATCCACGGTCAACTATCTCTCATAATTAGGAATAATTATTCAAAAACATGTAGATGCAATGACAACAAAAACCTACCTAACAAAATAACGTCATGACTAAACCTAAACTCTGAATTCAATTAAGAACATAATATCAATCATTATGTCATAGATAAAGATAAGAAAGACAAATAACAAATTAGATAATAGAAATATTCTTTAATATACAGTACGTATCAGGCCTTACTGAGAACAAAAAATACTACATAAGTATGTTTATGGTAATGAAAAAACTGGTTTGTATAGTAATAATAAACTACAATATCAATTATCTAATATGAAGGATAGGATAGAAAAAATTGATGAACAATGCAATATATATAAAAATCGATAAAATTAAATATCAGAATAAATCATGACAAACTATAATAATGCAAAAAATGTAAATAGAATAGCCTGAGCAAAGTACAGTATACAACTGAATTACAAATTTAAATTTAAAAACTCTATAATTAGATATTGTAGAATACAAAAAAAAAGGAAAAGAGATGCACATAAAAAATCTGGTGCAGTTTGCGCATCAAGCAACTTTCATTTACTGATCTTTTCACGTCCCCAAGTTTAGGTCAGTGAACTCGTGTTGAAGTTATTATTTTTGTTGTTTTCGAAAAAAAGAAAAATCTAAAGACAAAAATTTTTATTTTTCTGTTGCTATGAAAGTACGTATTTCAGGATTTTGCCGAAATGGGAATAACAAATATAATGTTTAAATAAATACAATTTTGTCCATTTTAGTCTCAAAACATTTTTTATTTTTTTATAAGTCCGACGTTTCGGCCATGTTTTGAGGTCTCAGTCCAAAAAACCTAGACTTGCAAAATGTTCTGTGGATATTATTAATTTTGTTTTCTTCTATTATTTACCTATATATCTTCATCTAATTCTCTTTGATTGTAATAAATGTTAAAAATTTTAAATATAGAAGAAAATATATATACATAAAAATCCTATATGGTCTTGCACAATTATATGCTATTAAAATCTAAAATATTGTTAATAGGCTAAAAGAAGCTTTCAATAAAATATCTAAATATCTTAAAAAATCAGGATTAGTTTTAAATATAGACAAGAAACTGCTCGTAGATTCCGACTATTGTCACATTTACTAGACAAACGGTCTAAATTGCCAATCCATTACAAAAGACTGATCTACATGACTATTATAAGGCCTATCTGGACATACGGAGTTGAGCTTTGGGGCTTCACTAAACCATCAAATTCCTCCAGAATCCAATCCTTGCAGTCCAAAATTCTTCGTAAAATCCTTAATGCTCCTTACTTTGTCACAAATCAAGTCATCCATCAGGACCTCAATATTCCATATGTTGCCGATTTGGCCAGAACCAGATACCGTTCCTTCCATAATAAACTTCCCAACCACCCAAATCCACTTGTTTCTAACCTGGCTTCTCCTTCATTACCTAATAATCCTCCTAGGCGTCTGAAAAGAAGATGGCCTCGAGATCTTCTCCTCTTGAAATGTTTTTGGAGTTCTATCAATGGGTAGATTCTCCACATGTTTTTATCATGTCACTATGTCACCTACAGCAAATTTACTTGTTGTATATATGTGTATACAGTTGTAAATATCAATAAATAAATTATTAAAAAAAAAAAAAAGTTTATATATTTATAAAACAGAAGCCAGCATTTTCACAAAACGACGGCCTAAACTCCCATGGACCAGATGGTTTAAATAATAACATTCCCCGTTTTGCCAAAATATTTAAGTATTGTATATCAATTCGAAATTGGATAAGTCAAGAAAAATTTTATATTAAATGAATCCATACTTTAATATAATATTTATATTGATAATATATAAACTAATTCAACCAATATAAAAAATAGAATAAAGGTATTTCTAAATAAATGTCTCAGAATCATTAATAACTATCCATATTACACAAGAATTTCTAAAATTCTCACAGAATTAAATACAGACACCACGTACACGATTAGATAAATAAACTAGCACATAATTTGTTCCAGTCTTGCCCCAACACATTAAACCGTCTAATCAGAGAAATAATAAATAACACTACAACTACAACCCGTAGATATAAAGACAAAAGAACTAAACATATTTAATGTAAACATAAATCAATAATATTTATACCATGCTACCCACTGATATGCATTTAATTCTATCCAGTGTTATTTATTTTGTTTTAATTCAATAATGTTTTGATTTTATTTTCCCCCTTCGGTTTTTTAACCAAAATATAAAATAAATGATTTTTATTTATAATCTGAAATACTTTCTTGAAACTGGTTAATGTTGTTTAAATAAATAAATTAAATAGTCCGAAGTTTCGGCCATCCTGAGGGACAATATATCACAAAAAAGCTTTTATTGTATCTATTATCCTCAACAATTAAAAATACTTAACAATATTATTTATAATTTATCTTACCTTAATACAATTTTTGAACTAAATAATTTAAAAACACAACTTCATGCAGGCTATTCTGCCCAGGTCAATTCATCAATTTCTCCATGACACATTAAAACATCAGGTAACCATATATTTTTTTGTTAATAAGCATATTCTACATTATCTCTAATTATTAATTACCTAATTAGTCAATTTTCACAATAAAACAAAAATTTTAATTCTTTATCACACTCACTTATTTATTACAATTTATCACATCAATGCTTGTAACCTTCCCTCCACTCAGGTCAAACATAAAAATTATTTATTATAACAATATTTTTTGTTAATTTTCCTCTTTATTTCATTAGTGAAATTCCAATTACGGTTAATTATAAATATCAACTTTAATTTACATTTGAATTTTGACAACATAAGTTTGTAAAGTGTGATTAGTATCAAAACACTTGTTATTGTATACGGGGAGATCCCAAAACAATATGGTAAATATTCTGCATTTTATATTATGCAATAAAAATATCTTCAAAAATACTCAATATGCATGCAAATAAAAAATAAATACATTTTAATAAAAATATTAA
>NW_027114717.1:298236-309014 GCF_000696795.3 Halyomorpha halys | reverse complement strand
TATATTGTTGTAATTACATGGGTTTGATGATGACTCTGAAACGTTGTAGAAATTAATAAATATGTTTTTATTAATAAATAATTATAAATAATATGACTTGAATAAATAGTTGGCCACTGGTGACCAGATCAGCTGAAAGGATGATACAGCCCTACTACAACCGCCTCAGTCAGCGTGCAGCTCGCGGCAAGGAAGGATGCACTCCCGAGTTCTCTACATCTTCTTCTTGGCCTCCGTCCTCCAGCCGATCTCTTCGGCCAGGATACTCGCCTTGATGCCCTACTATGGGGCCTCGCATTTCTTTGTCTTCGAGCAGTTCTTCGAAGAACTCGCCCGTAGAGGACATTCCTTAGACGTCCTTAGTTATGTCCCGAGGAAGACTCCTGTACCGAACTACAGAGACATATCCTTGCCGGCACTACTGAACGGCAGCACTTCAACTGTCGGCTTCCTCGACTTCCAATTGTGAGTAATTTTTTTATTTTCAACACAGTATAGAAAAAATAATCCGTTCTTGTTGGGACTGAGACATCGCCGGTTAATCCTGAGCGAAATTTCGATATTAATCCTTTTCGTTGTGCATAGTTAGGTGTATCTTTTGTACGAGACTATACCCCCTATAATTAATAATTTAAAAAAATATTATATAAACTATGTTACGCTCACTAGGCCGATCTGGTATTATTGAAAAGAGGTTCCTACCCGAAAGTAGCCGGCCGAATTTCAAGATTTTACTAGAGTTCAGAAAATTTTTCATAAAAATCAAACAAAAGATCGATATTTACACAATTCATATTAAGGATGAAATATAGAGTAAAATAATGACACTAATTTTTCTATAACAAAGTGATCATAAAGAAAATAAATATGACTTCTCTTTTACAGAAAGTATTTGCACATACGTAAAGTCATCTTTACATCATAAATCTATATAAACTATTTATTACGAAGTAAGAATTAAAAAATATAGTTTTTCAACAACAACGTAAACAAATAAATAAGAATGTGGCTTATCGTTCCTAGGTGCTTATTTTTGTTATGCAATATTATTTATTTTGTTATAAAATTGTTTGTTATTTATTTTCTTACAAATTTTTGCTTAATTCATTAATTATTTTAAATTAATCAATTAATTAATTTTTTTTAAAAAATGTTATTCAAGTTGTTACAAAATTAAAATAATCTGTTATTTATTTTGTTACAAAATTGTAAAAAAGTATATTGGAAATGCAAAGATACAAAAATGGATATAATATCCTTCCTAGATACAAAAATAAGTAACTAGGAACGATAAATCAGATTTTTTTATGTTATTGTTGACATTTTTTTAAAGTTCTCTCGTAATGAAATTACACCATTTATAACTTACTATAAAATTTATTTTGAGACTGAGTTCTTTAGCAATGCGAATACTAAAGCATAACAAGGTATGGGCCAATATATCGGCCTCTGGAACTGAAAAAGTTAAGTTTGATAATGTATCCTTGTAAAAGTCAGTTATCTCACCCCATTTTTTGATCACTTTAATCAAAACTATGTATAATTACTAGTCAAAATTGATGAGTCTGCCAAGTATACGTAGGGGGAATAAAAAATGGCGGCTGTTTCAAAACGTTAAAAATAATTATTTTTTTATTCGGAGCTCTACATCTTTACAACTACCAACAACAATAGAAAATCTAAGAGAGCATCTTTTAGAGTAGAGTAAAGTTGTTAAAATGTAAGCCCTAATAGAGCTATTTACATTCAATAGTTGATATAGCTTTTTAAAAAAATCAAAGTTCATAAAAATGTTGTATGGGACGTACTGACAGATCAGTAGTTAGTGAATTTATTTTGAAAAACCTATATCTCAAAAACCATTCGACGAATAGACGCCTATTAGCACTCAAATTAAAGC
The DNA here is from genome assembly GCF_000696795.3 of Halyomorpha halys. Lineage (NCBI taxonomy): Eukaryota > Metazoa > Arthropoda > Insecta > Hemiptera > Pentatomidae > Halyomorpha > Halyomorpha halys. Next base: position 307,114 of record NW_027114717.1, on the reverse strand, counting down.
TAGTTTAATGTGCTATAAAGTAGTTTAAGTTCGTAGGAGTAATAGTTTTCATGAAATTTGCTAAAATAAATTGATTTGTAGTTGTTCGGACAAATTTTCATTTGCCAAATTTACATTCATATGCGAACATCATAAAAACTACTACCCCTACAAAGATAAGTGTCATAAACTACTTTATAATAAGTTAAATTTACTTTATTTCGATTGTTGGCAGACATTTGCTTCTAATGGGTCTAGAAATTAACATTTTGTGAGTTTATTTTGTCACATATGATGAAAACAAATACTCCTACAAAGATAAACATAATAAACTATTTTTTAGTAATTTTAGCTAGCTTTAATTTGAGCGCTGGTAGACATCTGTACATTCAATGGTTTCTAAAATGAAGTTTTTCATAAATCAAACTTATTGTCCAAACAACTATAAATCAATTTATTTTAGCAAATATCATGAAAACTACTATTCCTACGAAGGTAAAAGACGTAAACTTATTTATAGTCCATTAAAATAGCTTTAATTTGAGTGCTAAGACATATGTACGACCCATAGTTCCTGAGATATACATTTCTCAAAATAAATTAACTAACTACTAATCTTTCAGTAGATTTTTACGAGATTTTGCTTTATAGAAAGCTATATCTTGAGAACTATTGGACGTAAATAGCTCTTTTAGGGCTAATATTTCAGAATGTATAAGTAGTAGTTTTTATGATATTTGACAAAAAAACTCACAAAATGTTAATTTCTAGTTGTTCGTATAAAATGTTGGATTTTTGAAAAATGATATCTCTAGATCCATAAGACGCACATATGTCTGCCAACACTTAAAATAAAGGAAATTTAACTTTCTATAAAGTAGTTTATGACACTCATCTTCGTAGGGGTAGTAGTTTTTATGATATTCACATATGAATATAAATTTTGAAAATGAAAATTTGTGCGAACAACTATAAATCAATTTATTTTAGCAAATTCCATGTAAACTATTACTCCTACGAAGATAAACATCATAGACTACTTTATAACTCATTAAACTAGCTTTAATTTGAGTGTTAATAGAAATCTGCACGTCAAATGGTTTTTGAGATGTAAATTTTTCAAAATAAATTTACTAACTACTGATCTTTCAGTACGTCCCATACAAAATTTTATGAAATGTTGCTTTTTAAAAAGCAATATCTCGAGAACTATTGAACGTAAATAGCTCTATTAGTGCTCATCTTTTAGCTAATTTACTCTTCTTTAAATAATATCCTCTTAGATTTTCTAGTGTTGTTGGTAGTTTTTAAGATATAGAGCTCCGAATGAAAAATGAATGTAATTTTAAGGTTTCGAAACAATCGCCATTTTTTATTCCCCCTACCTATACTTGGCAGACTCATGAATTTTGACTAGTAATTATACATAGTTTTTATTAAAGTAATGAAAGATGTGGCAGTGAGATAACTGCCTTTTTTTCTTCCCGGCTCTTGTACTACAAGGCATTGTCCCCTAGATCGACGTGCTCGCCGAGAGAAGGGGTTTGGGTCTTACATTCTGAATCAAACTTGATTAATGAATAAATAGCAGAGCGGTCCCTCCCTACTCCGTAATAAACAAAACTGTGCTATGTACCAAAGTGGTACCTTCGCCAAAACGGTAATACAAGGATAAACACGTATTTGCCAGGATATATGTATTTATATTGTATATATATATTTCTACTTGCTTAAATGAATAAATAGGGAATGAAAATAAAAACAAATTACACAACAGTTATTAGAAAATGTAATGAAAAAAAATTAATAACGATTTTAGAAAAAAAATTAAAAAAGAATACTCAGGGTTACTAAAATTTAAAATTATTACTCGTAAGTGCTGTTTCCGAGGTGGCAAAGCGGTTATGGAGTAATTAATATAACCCATTAAAAATTTAAATTGATATAACGTGTAATTATGAGAACTCAACTGAAAATAATGGAAGTTAATTAATAACGGTAAATTTTCATACAAGTGAATTAATATAAATATTTCTTTCCTTAACACACAAGTGTGAAAATAACTGTAATAATGTCATATTTTCGATGTGTAGGTTTCAACAGAACTATGGGTAAAAAAAACTAACTAATTTCGGTCATTATTTTTTCTGTTTGTATGTACCACGAAATTATTTTAAAGGTAGGGCCATATCCTTAATCGATGTGTGGAATATATAGTAAGGGAAAGTATTGCTGTCGTGAAAATGTTTTGAGGTCCTTAAGTCCAAAAAACCTAGTCCCGCAAAATAATCTATGTGTGTGTGTATTTGTGAACAGATTATCTCAAAAATTAAAAGTCGTAAAAAACTGATATTACAAATTTGATGCGTGAATATACATAAGATGTAACAGAAAATCGACAGATGTGCCACTTTTTAGAATCGATTTTTCTCATTTTTTTCAACAGCTATTAGTCTTAGGCTAATTGAAATAGTATAATTGGCTTAAACGCTGAATTTTCAAATAATCTTCTCCTAAAGTACCTTTAATATTGATTATTTTCAAAAAATAGCCAGCTTTCATAGTTAACAATAGTAAGCAATGTATAAATACAAGATATTATATAATTTTATGTATAACTAAAGGAGATATTTAAAGGAGCAGTGACTTACAACTTGGGAAATCCAACCTCATTCAGAAGACTTAAACCCAGGCTACTGCAGGACATTCTGTTATAAATTCTGTATTTATCGATTCTATTATTGACATCCTACGATCTTTTTTTTTCTCTTCATCTCTTTCTTAAATTAACTATTTTTCCCCCCTTGGAAGTCAATCATTTATTTTATCAAAATCCACGAATGTGATTGTATTTTCTTTTTCACTGTTCTTAAGGATTTTTTATCTAATTATTCTAGCACTGTAAAGATCTATCGTCAAGAGATGATAAAGTCTGTAAAGCTATCATCTCAAACAGCCCTGATGAAGTTCTACAAAGTGGGGCGAAACATCGGAAAATAAATAGTTGTTAACTATTTTTGTTTTTTTTTTACTGCAACCCTGACCACCTTCTTCATAAATAAATTTTTGCTCATTATTTTTGCCTTCTCTGGTATTAATAGCGTTAACTAGATCCAACCAATCTAAACAAAATTTGGGGACGCAAGTAGGTTAGTAAGTGAACATTGTGTGATGCACGAACCGCACCAGATTTTTGGTAAAGAGAGTAGCGCCAAGAAACCTTGAAATATTTTGTTGAAAAAAGTTTATATTATGCTAAATTATGTCATAATAATTTTCATATTTAAATTCTGTATAAAATAAAATTTAAAAAACAACGCGTCGATTCCGACTATTACAACATTAACTAGACAAACGGTCTAAACTTCCCATCCATTACAAAAGACTGATCTACATGACTATTATAAGGCCTATCTGAACATACAGAGTTGAGCTTTAGGGCTCCACTAAACCATCAAATTCCTCCCGAATACAATCATTTCAGTTCGAAATCCTTTGTAAAATCCTTAATGCTCTTTACTTTGTCCAAATCAAGTCATCAGGACCTCAATCCGTCAGGACCTCAATGTCCTATATGTTGCCGATTTGGCCAGAACCAGATCCAATCCTTCCTTCATAAACTTCCCAACAACCCAAATCCTCTTGTTTCTAACCTGGCTTCTCCTTCATTACCTAATAATACTCCTAGGGGTCTGAAAAGAAGATGGCCTTGAGATCTTCTTCTCTAGAAATGTTATTGGAGTTCAATCAATGGGTAGATTCTCCACATGTTTGTCTCATGTCACTATGTCACCTACAGCAAATTTACTTGTATATATTTTTATACAGTTGTAAATAACAATAAATAAATTATAAAAATAAAAAACAACGCCTAAATCGGACCAATAACAACAAAATATTAAATTTCCTCTTTACGTCTTTTATAATTATTTTAAATACGTTACCATGGAGAGTCATTCACCTAACTGAAAACTATAAGGCTGGAAGCACATGTCCTGATTTTGATACTAAGCTGTCCCTATGACATATCAGTACACAGTAATAAACAAATCTGTACCGCAACAACCCATGAAGGGTCTGCAGTACTTACTAAGGTAGTACTGTAATTAGACCAACGGTTGTGCAAGGAGGTGGTTTGGTCAGAATCACACTCGACCGCCAAATATTTACCTCATTTTTTGAGGTTGGGTGGACTCCTTATACTCCTGAACCCAAATTGTGCAGTTCCTAAACTCAGATTTTAATTATAACCTTAATTAGTAAACAATTAAGAAGAAATACAAGCACAATTTATGTTTCAGAAAAAAAAAAAATTAGTTTCAGAAAATTTATTAAAACGCTTTTTCTTCTACTCATTTAAATTAGGTCGTATTTTACTTACGGTAAAATTCCCAGATCTGTGCATTACCCCATTAGCAACAATAACAATATATCCAATGAACCGCACTTAAGAGACAATTTGTCGTATAATGCCATTTGGTCATATTGTTTTCTTTTACTAGTATGAATTTTTGTACTATGGCATTTCATTTTTAAGGATTCTTGAGATCTGAATACGATTATTAATTTTGTCCCTGCTCATTCTGTCTTAGTGGTTTGTGCGAAAACAGTTTTCTCTTTTAGTTATTTATCAATCCATATTTTAGTTCTAACAATGAGATATGATAATGGGGTGTATAAAAAAAAGTTACCGTTTTTTAACCAAATATTTTTTTTTACTATTTCTTTGATATAAAATACAATTACTAATCAAAGTATAGTCCAGTGATATCATACCGTCATTAATCATCTGCTAGCCAATTGCTCGATTCTGAGGAGTTCGTGAGGGACCAGTCTACTGCTCTTATTCACCATCCTCATGGAGAGTAGATGGCGACTAACGGTAACTTTCGACACACCACACTCGAAAAAATTCGCGAGTAATTGTGGACGGACTTGATTCAAAGATTCCTGCAGAACCTCATCAATATCCATTAATGGTCGCCCGGAGCCATTCTCATTTTCCAACGTCGTATCTCCACAGTAGAAGTTTTCAAACTAATGCCGCGGAGTGCGCTGGTCAAGGACACCTTCCCCTTCATATTTAATAATTTCGGGAGTTGCTTTAGCGGCTATAAATTTGTTTTTCCCAGTAATGCTTTAAAATTACGAGAATTTCATATGACACTGTCATGTTTCTTCTTTGAAAATAATAACCAAACTCAGGTTTTTTTTTTTTAAAGAAGTCAAATGGGATTAAACAAGCTTAGAGGAGTTATATAATTCCACAAGAAGAAGATCTCGCCTTTAGAAATATTTTTGGAGTTCTATCAATGGGTAGATTCTCCACATGTTTGTATCACGTCATAATATCACTTACAGCAAATTTACTTGATGTGCCTATATGTATACAGTTGTAAATAACAATAAACAAATTATTTTAAAAAAAACAACCTATATATAGCGTTTAACATTTCAATGTTATTTATTTTGTCTTTCATGTTAGGTAGTTGTCATTGTAACTTATTGTTATTATATAACTCCGTTTAAATATTTTTATGATCGTATTCTAGCAAAGAAAAGGAAATCCAGAATAAAGGTTTCGTTTTGTCGTAGATCGTCTATTAAAAGATAAACCTTAACGCGTAGATGGGTTTCAATTAAAGAAGAAACAATCACTTACCTACTTAACTTGATTACACACCATATGCTTCATATCATGTATAATTTTATGCTATCATGTCGAAATAACACAATGTTAGCTGCACAAATTAAACGGCTGTCAGACCTTGGCGACATTGTTGCCGGGCAACGCTCACTTGGGACGGCCTTGAACTTGAACTGTTGCAGAAACGCTCCACATTTAGTCAATCTGCGTTCTCCATTAACAAAATATCTCTCATGTATTATATAATTTTACTTCCACTTAGCTATATATGGAATATATAATATAGGGAGGTATTATGATCTTGAAAAAGTTCGAATTCAAGTTTTAGACGGAAATACACGAAATTTAAGATTGTACGAGACCGAATTAATGGGATGTATAAAAAATAAATTACAGATTTATCAAATGCAAGATTTCAAATATAAATATAAATTTTTTTTAAAGTTATTTATTTAATGTAGTTTACAACTGTACAAAATAATACAATAGGTAAATATGTAGTATGTTTCATATACACTTGAAAATCTTGGGAAGGGACCACCCATTGGTGGTGCTTCAAACATTAATTTAAATTAGAAGGTCCCGTGGCCATCTTCTTTTCAGACGCCTCGGAGGATTATCAGGGATTGTTAAGGATGAAGATTAAAAATTAATGGGTTAGGATGGTTAAGGAGTTTGGAATAAAAAGTCGCATATCTGTTTTGGGTCAAATCTGCAACGAATGGGATGTTAAGGTTTTTGTGAATGAGTTTATTTGTGACGTAATAAGGAGCATCAAGGATTTTGGATTGTAACGATTGGATGCGGGAAGAATTTGATGGTTTGGTAGAGCCCCAGAGCTCAATTCCATATGTCCAAATTGGTCTGATTATCGTAGTGTATATTAATTTTTTGTAGTGAATGGGAAGTTTAGAGCGTTTGTCAAGTAAGTGTTGTAGCAATCGGAATCTACGAGCAGTTTCTTGTCGTTTCAGTCTTGTGTGTGGGTTCCAAGTAAGTCTCTTGTCAAGATAAATATAAATATAAATTCAATTTAATACTTGCCAACTCTTAGAGCATTCTCTAAGCTTGTTTAATCCCATTTGACTTCTTAAAAAAAAAAACCTCAGTTTGGTTATTATTTTCAAAGAAGAAACATGACAGTGTGGATAGGGATGCGACATCAATGTCGATGTTTTGAAAACATCGATGTTTTTTTAACATTGATGTTTTACTTTCGATGTTTTACGTTTGTCCCAATTTAATGAAAACAAAAAATTTACAGTATAAACAATTTCCTATCAAGAATGTGGTGGGATACAAAAGGACCTCCAACCATCTCGCTAACGACGTAATAAAGATAAATTACGACTAGAAAAACATCAATGTTTTAAAATATCTATGCTCAATATTAAAATATCATAGCATACAAATCTTTGCCAAATATACATCGATGTTTTTGAACAACCTTTTGAGTAACATAAGGTCTGTTCCAACGACTACGTATCCCCACACCAGTCGGAAGTGGTTTTTGGAAAAAAGACAGCAAATTGACAAAAAAAATATCGATGTTTAGAAACATCAATACATCGATTTTTTGTCGATTTTTTTAACATCGATGTTTTTTTAATTGATGTCGCATGTCTAATAGTGAACATTGAGGTACTGATGGATGATTTGATTTGTGAAAATTAAAAAAATGACATGGAATCCTCATACAAGACTGAAAAGACAGGAAACTGTTCGTCGATTCTGACTATTACAACATTTACTAGACAAACGGTCCAAACTTCCAATCCATTACAAAAGACTGATCTACATGACTATTATAACGCCTATCTGGGCATACGGAGTTGAGCTTTGGGCTCCACTAAACCTTCGAATTCCTACCGAATCCAATGCTTACAGTCCTAAATCCTTCGTAAAATCCTTAATCTAAGGAGCCACCCATCAACCACCCAAATCCACTTGTTTCTAACCTGGCTTCTCCTTCATTACCTAATAATCCTCCTAGGCGTCTGAAAAGAAGATGGACTCGAGATCTCCTCCTCTAGAAATGTTATTGGAGTTCTATCAGTGGGTAGATTCTCCACATGTTTGTATCATGTCACTATGTCACCTACAGCAAATTTACTTGTATACAGTTGTAAATAACAATAAATAAATTACTAAAAAATTTAAATTTAACCTTTACTAAATTGTAATTAACTACCGTATCGTGCTACACGCGCACTATCAGGTTTTTTGGTATCAAGGTGCTTCGGTCTAACGTCCTAAATATTTCGAAATGGCTCAGAGTGATTGCGGAGTAATCAAACACTAGATCTGGATATGGAATGTTGTACATGTCTTCCATACCGACAGGTGGAATATTCAAAAACCAGATATCAATCTGAAATCCTTCATCTGTAATATGCGCGGTATCCTTCGTTAGATTTTATTTAACTCCAGCCAGGCAATGTTTAAAATAACTTTAATTTGAGTGTCAATAGACATTTGTATGTTAAATGATTTTTGAGATATAGATATTTCAAAATAAACTAACTACTGATTTTTTAGGGCTCATATTTTAGGAAATTTACTCTACTTTGAATAATGTTCGCTTAGGTTTTCTAGTGTTGTTAATAGTTTTACAGATATAAAATTTAAAAAAAAAAAATTAATTTTTTTTAACTTTTCATTTAAGTAATCACACATTGGGGTGAATTATTTTTCTTCCTGGGTCTTATGAAAGGACGCTCACAACCTGTTTTCGATTTTCCAGACTCAAGGCCAGCAGTTTCCAAACATTTATTTAAATATTCATTATTTTTATTTACTAAAATAATCTCATGAATTAAATAAACAACATTATATAATAATAAAAATAAATTTATATTTATATAACTATTAAAACACACAAGGCACAATTGTCCAGAACAATGGGCTCCGAACATTTTCCGTCGCTACACTCTTGTTGTATTACACAACATATTTGCGGCTCAATTATCCTTAAAGCGGTTGATTATGTAACTAAAGAAGAATAAAACAATAAAATTAAATGAAAGTATGCATTACATATTTAATATTTTAATTGGATTATTTTCCATCGGTATTATTATACTTTGATTATGCTAAATTTGTTTATCCTTCTGTTTATAAATATTTAGAGAGATTTTATTGTTTATTTTATTATTTTATCTAAATACTTTTTTTATTTATTTTTTTTTATTATAATTTGATTATGTTCATTTTATTTATCCCTTTGTTTATACATATCTAGAAATTATTTTT
>NW_027114717.1:294219-297909 GCF_000696795.3 Halyomorpha halys | reverse complement strand
TTTTATTATAGTTTGAATATGTTCATTTTATTTATCCCTCTGTTAATACATATTTAGAGAGATGTTATTTATTTTTATGAAAATACTTTTTTTTCATTTATTTATTTATTTTTATAATACTTCGATTATGTTTCTTTTATTTAGCCTTCTGTTTATATGTATATTTTATTTATTTTTATGTTAATAATTTTTTTTTTCGTTTATTAATTTATTTTTATAATACTTCGATTATGTTCATTTTATTTATCCTTCTGTTTATAAATATTTAGAGAAATTTTATTTATTTTTATGTTAATATTTTTTATTTAGTTTTATTATAGTTTGAATATGTTCATTTTATTTATACCTCTGTTAATACATATTTAGAGAGATGTTATTTATTTTTATGAAAATACTTTTTTTTTCATTTATTTATTTATTTTTATAATACTTCGATTATGTTCATTTTATTTATCCTTCTGTTTATATATATTTTAAGAGATATTTTATTTATTTTTATGAAAATACTTTTTTTTCATTTATTTATTTATTTTTATAATACTACGATTATGTTTCTTTTATTTAGCCTTCTGTTTATATGTATATTTTATTTATTTTTATGTTAATAATTTTTTTTTTCGTTTATTAATTTATTTTTATAATACTTCGATTATATTAATTTTATTTATCTTATCCTTCTGTTTATAAATATTTAGAGAAATTGTATTTATTTTTATGTTAATAATTTTTATTTATTTATTTTTATTATAGTTTGATTATGTTCATTTTATTTATCTTTCTGTTTTATATATTCAGAGAGAGATTTTGTTTATTTTTTTAAAAAATTTATTTGTATTATTATTGTATTTTATTTTTTTAAATTTTAGTATGAACGTGATAAGTTAGCACTAATACTTATTGCCCAACAAGGTTCTAAAGTTGTCTCCCACCCTCCGTGTTATTCTTCCTTATCTGACTTTTCAAACAGACAATCATAGGGAGTAAGTAAAAAAAAAAGCAATCCTTGCCGGCCGAACTCGCATCACTAAGAACCTCTAAGGATCAACGGTCCTATATTGTTATATTTATAAATAAATTAATTCTTTCTTGAATTAAAAAAAAAAACGTTAAAGAATGTTATAAAGATTATTTTTTCTTTGCTATTATCTTCGTTCGAAGCTGTACAAATGTTCAAATTATCTAAATAGTAATTAAAGACCATTTACAAATTATTGGAACCATTAATTATTATTCTTATTAAACGTCACTTATTAATATACTCATGTAATTAATAGATATATTAATGTAAATTAGTCCTATAAAGTCCCTATAATTATAGATAATGAGATCCTAAACTTCATTAGAATTCATATTCAATTACTCGTTTTTCTAAACGAGGGCCTCAATTGCAGATATACGAGAAAGCTGATCTCCTTAGTCTAATTTTTTTGCCATCAACTCTAGATGAAGACATACTATCTAGGACAGGGTAAAGGATCCACGTGTCGTACTATTTATAAAAAAATTCAGAGTGGAATAGTAATTATGATTTTAAATTTAAATTTTAAAAAACTGGTGTGTCCACTGATAAAACATTCCTCATCACAAATTTCAAAACAAACGTAACACATGACTACAACAGAAGAACCGGTCCACAAAGTCCAATAGCTAGGAGAAAAAATCGCCTGAATCACACAGCTTTCACTTACATACCATCATACGTTTCCAGGTTTTTTATGAATTAATGGGCTCATGTTAAAGTTATGGCTATTTTTGAGATTCCGTAAAAAACAAAACAGAGAAGACAAAAATTAAGAACAAATAATTTTTACTTCTCTGTTGCTCTAAGAGTTCGTATTTTAGTGTTTCTAGAGATAGGAATAAAAAATATCGGAGATCGGAAAATATTTTTTTATACGGTATTTTCCGTTCGAATCGGATTTATCTATTTTTCCTTTTTTTCTCCTTTGGTTGTTCATAAAATCCTTTAATATTTTGTATTTATAGATTGTATATTATTGCTAACAACGAGAACTGGTACTGTATTTTAGAGAAAGATTTTTTGAAAATTAGTTTATTTCGATAAGGAGAAAATCGATGAAAAAATGCACTTAACGGTAGGTCATTTTAGCCAAACAGTTGTCACATCCTAGGTAAATACCAGCATATTAAATTTGTAATATCAGTTTCCTATGTATGACTTTTCCTTTTTTGAATGAGATTCTTCACAAAAAGACAGACAGAAAGAACATTTTGTTAGAATAAATTTGTTGGACTCAGGGGACTTCAAAACATGTATCTCCGTCTAAAACTCGAATTCGAAATTAGTCACGATCGCATACTTTTCCTTATTATATATTTAATATATAGTTGAGTGAAAAAAAATCTGGATTGGTATATAAAATTCCTTGCATAAATTGTCCAACGTATATGGGTGAAACAAAACAATATATTAAGGAGAGAATATACCGACGTATAGAGAACAGAATTGGTACAACACGTTTTTCAACGTAAACATAATTTTGTTTTTGCAAAAGCTCAAATAATTTATAAGAAATTTTAATTTTTTTAATAATTTATTTATTGTTATTTACAACAGTATAAAAATATATACAACACGTTAACTTGCTGTAGGTGGTTTAATGACATGATACAAACATGTGGAGAATCTAACCATTGATAAAACTCCAATAACATTTCAAGAGGAGAATATTTCGAGGTCATCTTCTTTTCAAAAGCCTAGGAGGATTATTAGGTAATGAAGCATTAGAGGATTACCTGGCCAAATCGGCAACATATGAGACATTGAGGTCCTGATGAATGACTTGATTCGTGACAAAGTAAGGATTGGATTCAAGAGGAATTTGATGGTTTAGTTGAGCCCCAAAGCTCAACACCATATGTCCAGATAGGCCTTATAATAGTCATGTAGATCAGTCTTTTGTAATGGATTGGCAGTTTTTTTCGTTTTTTCAGTAAATGCTGTAATAGTCGGAATTGACGAGCAGTCTCCTGTCTTGTATGAGAATTCCATATCAGTCGTTTGTCGAGATTTAGTCCTAAGTAACGGATCTGTTGGACAGGAATAAGTGGGGTATTATTAAAGGATACTGCAGGGCAAGAGGTCATTGGTTTACGACGAAAGGTAAATGGGATTTAATGGAATTTATTGGAATTTTTTTAATCCTCCAATTTTGGCACCATTCTTGAAGGGTGGTGATGTGGGATTGGAGGTTTGGGATGCAATGTAAGGATCATTGTTCACTGACAATAGACATGCGTCATCGGCATACGTGGTGAGAGTAGTGTTAGGATTACTTGGCATGTCAGCTGTAAAAACTGTATATAGGATAGGACCTAGGATACTACCCTGAGGTACGCCAGCAGACCGACGGAATAGGGATGAATAAGCGCTGTTGTGATTTACTTATAAGGAATCTATTTCATAAGGAAGAAAATATTTTTAAAAGTAATGTGTTTTTCTATAAATATTAATTATACGGTCAATTTTAAATCAGTTTCTAAAAACTGTTAAGACTATTACTTTGGAGCTTTGAGTAAAGTTAATAAGTAGATAATTGTAAATGTTTAATAAAATTTGATTTCGATATTAAATAAAGTACTAATAAGATTATAAAAAGATGAACCATAAAAAATTTTTAAAACATTGTGAAATGAGATGAATGTGTTCAAGTTTTTGATTTATACAAT
>NW_027114717.1:288483-294124 GCF_000696795.3 Halyomorpha halys | reverse complement strand
AAAAGTATTATTTTTTTTTTAAATATGTTTATTGAAATTTACAACTGTATATTATATAATACATTTAGTAAATTTGATCTTAGTTAAAATTGAGTGTTACAGGCGTGTAGAGAAACTACCCATTAGTAGCACTCTAATGACATTTTACATTAGCAGGTCTTGTGGCCATCTTCTTTTCAGGGACCTCGGAGGTTTGTCGGGATGGAAGAGGACCCAAGGTTAGAAACTAGGGGGGTTTCAGTGGTTAGAGAGTTTATAATGGAAGGAGTGATATCTGGTTCGGGCTAGATCGGTTACATAGGGAACATTAAGGTCTTTATGTGGGATTTTATTTGTGACAAAGTAAGGAGTATTTTGGAATGTAAGGATTGAATACGAGAGGAATTCGAAGGCTTAGTGAAGCCCCCAAGCTCAATTCCATATGTCCAGATTGGCCTGATTACAGTCATGTAGATCAGTCTTTTGTAATGAGTAGGAAGTTTAGACCGTTTGTCCAGTAAGTTCTGTAATAGTTGAAATCGACGTGAAGTTTCCTGTCTTTTCAGTCTTATGTGAGGATTCCAGGTTAGTCGTTCGTCCAGATATAGTCCAAGGTAGCGGATCTGTTCTACAAGGTTAAGGGCAACTTTATTTAAGGATACTGTAGGGCAGTCAGTGACTTATTTTAATCCTCCAATTACACCATTCTTTGAGGACTATGATATGGGAAATTTATTTAAAATTACAAAAAACCAGAAGTATATATAAATCGAGTCAGGTTTGTATTTAGCGTTAATAAACGAATATAAATTAAAAAATTTTGAAAAAATTATTATAAAAAAAAATTATTAAGATATATTTTTTCTGCCATTTTCCCGGCTTTACGTAATCAATTCATTACTCAATGTTATCTAAATTCAACGTTACTAAGACTATCGAAAAACTGAATTCCCTCCTACCAGCCCGCATCAATATCTTTCAAATTAATTTCTTTTATAAGATGGAAAAACTAATCCCAAATAAAGAAATAGTTTTCAAACATTTTATTTTATTTCTGTGGTTCTAAGATGTTTACGAAGGTCTGATGTGTGCCATTTCGTGATGTTTAAACGGCCAAGAAGCTAAACTAATTGGTAGTAAATTATATATCGTGTAGATTCGTGAAGTCGAGTTAAGAAGCTATTGAATTTTTTGCAATTTCGAATTTTTTGATAACTTTGAAGATTAGCATTAAAGAGTTTCTTGAAGTGCGAGAAACAAATATCAGCTTTATTTTTCAATAAAAAAATATATTTTATTTATTTATTTTTGATTCAGCATTTCACAAATCGTAAAAAAAAAGTTTTGAAAATTTGAATTTTGGTTCCACTGTGCGTTGATTGGTTGAATTACTTCAATATTGTGCAAAAAATTTACAAGAGCGGTTTTGTTTTTCCGTCATTCACTACAATGTGTGAATATTATGATTTAAAATCATAGCAACGGACAACTTCGCTTCTATTTCGTACACAATGCGATTTGATTTGCATGATTGTATAATTGATAACGTTAATAGTCTGAGAAGGACAGATGACAGACTATTTGCAGTAGGTGATTTGTCTGATTGTATAATTGCATAATTGATGAACTGAATAGTCTGAGAATGTCATTCATTACTCTTAGTTACATAAGTAATCTAAATCACCTGGTGAGACTCGGATTGGTTCAAATAATTATTGTTTGGTTCTAGACATTATGCTCCTGTTACCTAGTTATTTATTTATATCACAACTAATGATTATTAATACAGTAATAATAATAATACATTAAAACAAATAAAATAGAAACGAAAAAAAAAAGAAGAAATCCAACACACCAACTTCTGGAGAACAAACACACTTAAAACTTCACATATCTTTTATTGATTACAAATTACAAATGAGTTATTTAAATTTGATCGAGTTTGGCACCCGGGCCTGCTATAAAAACTCCGTAAATTCCTACCTCCTACATACTTTCTCATGATCTGTTCCTCTCTCGCTGATAGATTATTCAAAATAAACCACAATTGTTGCTATTCATCCCTGCTATTCAATCCGTTGGTATTCCTCAAGGTAGTATCCTCGGTCCCATCCTCTACACAGTCTATACTGCCGATATCCCATCCAATCCTAACACTACCCTCACCGTCGATACATGTAAGCTCACAGTTAATCATAACCCTTCCATTGCATCCCAAGCTCTCCAATCCCATATCACAACCCTCGAAGAATACTCTTCGCCGTAAACCCACGGAATACCCTCAAGTATACTTTATTAATGCTGCTCTTACCTCTGTAAAACAAAACCGCTACCTTGGACTGCATCTGGACTAACGACTAACTTGGAATTCTCACCGATGAATGAAAAGACAGGAAACTGCTCGTCGATTCCGACTATTACAGCACTTACTAGACAAACGGTCTAAACTGCCAATCCATTACAAAAGACTGATCTACATAATAATAATAAGGCATATCTGGACATTCAGAGTTGAGCATTGGGGATCAACTAAACCTTCGAATTCCTCTCGTATCCAATCCTTATATTCCAAATTCCTTCGTAAAATCCTCAATGATCCTTACTTTGTTACAAATAAAATCATCCATAAAGACCTTAATATTCCATATGTAACCGATCCTAGTCCAAACCAGATATCATTCCTTCAATTATAAACTCTCTAACCACCCAAACCCAGTAGTTTCTAACCTTGCTTCCTGTTTCATTACTGACAATCCTCCGAGGCACCTGGAAAAAAGATGACCTCGAGACCTTCTAATATAAAAATGTTTTTAGAGTGCTACCAATAGTTAGTTTCTCTATATGCCTGTATCATACCATTATGATTTCACTTCACATTTACTAGGTATATTATTATGTACAGTTGTAAATGTCAATCGAATCTTTAATGCGATAACATTATAAAAAGAGTGTAACTTTTCAAAATGATTTATATATATTTTTAAAAATTGAAGTCAATATGACATAATTAAGTCCGAAATGTCATCTAATTCATCAAACATCACACAATTTTTACTAACAACCCTACGTACGTCCCTAAGTTTTGTGCGAATTGATGCATTCGTGCTGAAGTTATCACTATATTTGTGATTTTCAAAAAAATCTTAAGTCGAGGGAAGGCGAAAATAATGAAAAAAATGAGTGGAGTTTTGCCAAAAATACAACAGCTTGACAAACATAACGAAGCTGCAATACAATTACTTTTATTTCGTGATGGAGCCTCGAAATGAATTTCGTTCGACTTCCCACTTTGGCTAGAATCGTTTGTTAACCTGTAGGATAAACGGTCTTTCCTGCCCCAGGCTGGAGAACATAACGACGTTAAACTCCAATAATAAGAAATAAATGTTTATTATAAGATAAATTTTGAAAATTTCAAGTCAAAATATATTACAGATACTTCTAAGATTCAAAAAACTGAATAATTTCCAGGTTCTATGATAATTCTTCTGAGCAAGTTAATATTGATAATAGTGACATTAAATTTCTAATTATAGTTGTGTGATATAAGGAATTCAATTAAACAAACATGATTATCAGCGTTATAAATCTGTGTTATATTACACCATAACAAGTAAACGTATACAGCACTTGTTCATTTAAACTAGGCATGAACGCTTCCTTTATCAATCAAAATAAATATAACTGATAAATTGAATTTCGTAATCGGTTTAAGATGTTGAAAAATTATCTGTAAGTGATATCATAAATTAATTTAGATGACACTCTATAGAAGATATGTAATTGATTAAATGATTTGTATATTTTTGCAGATGACTAATGACTTTTTTCTAAGATTTTTTTTATATAATAACATAATCTTCAAAGGTATAATAATAATAATGATGACATTGGGCCTTATTAAAACACCGTCAAGCGATCATTGATAGAGGGGATGTCAAGTTCTAGATCATCATTAGCGATCACGCGACTCCTTATAATAAGCCCGATATTTTGCTAATCTATACGAGAGAAAAGTATGCAACTATCATAGAAATAGGCCTACAAGATGGTAGCCGAAAAAATCCGGCATTATCAGGAGCTAGGAGAGGAATTAAAACAATTATATAAGCTTGAGAAAGCCAGGGAGCTACCGTTGATTGTCTCAATCAAATGTTCTGATCCCAGAGACGACACTGGAGAGCATTAAGGACCTGGATCTGTGGTTTAATATCCTGGAACTAATACAGGAAGTTGTGTGTGCTCTACAGAACATTCATTAATATTAAAGATTAATTTTTTCTAAAATCCTTAATACTTCTTACTTTGTCACAATTCAAATCATCCATCAGGACCTCAATGTCCCATATATTGCCGATTTGGCCAGAACCAGATACCAATCCTTCCATGATAAACTTCCCAACCACCCAAACCAACTCGTTTCTGACCTGGCTTCTCCTTCATTACCTAATAATCCTCCTAGGCGTCTGAAAAGTAGATGACCTCGAGATCTTCTCCTTTAGAAATGTTTTTGGAGTTCTATCAATGGGTAGATTCGCCACATGTTTGTATCATGTCGTAATATCACTTACAGCAAAAATCTTGACAAACGACTAACCTGGAATCCTCACACAAGACAGGAAACTGAACGCAGATATAATAAGGTCCATCTGGACATAAAGAGTTGAGCTTTGGGGCTCCACTAAACCTTCGAATTCCTCTCGTATCCAATCTTTACAATCCAAAATCCTTCGTAAAATCCTCAATGCTCCTTTTGTTACTAATAAAACCATCCATAAAGACCTAAATGTTCCTTATGTAACCGGTCTAGCCCGATATTATTCCTTCCATAATAAACTCCCAAACCCACTAGTTTCTAACCTTGCTTCCTCTTCCATTTCTGGCAATCCTCCGAGGCGCCTGAAAAGAAGATGGCCTCGTGACCTTATATTGTAAACTGTTTTTAGAGTTTTACTACTGGGTAGTTTCTCTACATGGTGTATCATAGCATTATGTCATTATGATCAAATTTACTTGTTTTATTTTTATTTAAAAAAAAAAAAAAAAAAAAAATTCATTCGGAACTCTATATCTATAAAACTACTAACAACACTAGAAAACTTAAGAGAACATAATTTTAAGTGGAGTAAATTTGCTAAAATATGAGCCCAAATCGAGTTATTTATGTTGAAAAGTTCTCGAGATATATTTTTTTAAATAGCAACATTTCATACTAGAGTCAGCAGTTTGTGAATTTATTTTGATAAGTCTATATCTCAAAAACCATAAAACTTACTGATTGCTATTAGCACTCAAATTAAAGCTAGTTAAACTTACTATAAAGTAGTTTATCACACTTATATTCGCTAGAGTAGTAGTTTTCATGATATTTGCTAAAATAAATTGATTTATAGTTGTTCGGAAAAAAATATCATATAAAATTTAATAAAAACTACTACCTCTACGAAGATACCTGTTATAAGTTACTTTATAGTAAGTTCATTACGTTTATTTTGAGTGCTAGCAGACATATGGTCTTATGGTTCCTAAGGTATATTTTTTCAAAAATTAAAAATTTTATCTGAACAACTAGAAATTAACACTTTGTTAATTTATTTTGTCAAATATCATAAATACAACTACTCCTAAGAAGATAAACATAATAAACTGGTGTATAGTATAT
>NW_027114717.1:279316-288378 GCF_000696795.3 Halyomorpha halys | reverse complement strand
CAACTACTCCTAAGAAGATAAACATAATAAACTGGTGTATAGTATATTTAACTAGCTTTGATTTGAGTACTAATAGAAATCTATCCGACGAATGGCTTTAGAGATATAGATTTTTGAAAAATTAAAAATTTTATCCGAACAACTAGAAATTAACACTTTGTTAATTTATTTTGTCAAATATCATAAATACAACTATTCTAACGAAGATAAACATAATAAACCGGTGTATAGTATATTTAACTAGCTTTGAATTGAGTACTAATAGAAATCTATCCGACGAATGGTTTTAGATATATAGATTTTTGAAAAATTAAATTCATTCACTACAGATTTTTCAGTACATTTTTTATGAAATGTTGCTGTTTAAAAAGCTATATAGAACTCCGAATGAAAAATAATTTTTTTTTATAAATTTAAAACAGCCGTCATTTTTTATTCCCCTTACCTATACTTGGCAGACTCGTAAGTTTTGACTAGTAATTGTATATAGTTTTCAATAAAGTAATAAAAAATTGGGGTGAAATAACAGCCTTTTTTTCTTCCCGGCTCTTGAACTATTTAAAATCCATTAGGTGATGACGGATTTCAAATAAATATTTTTAAAATTTTTAATTCGTTATCTAAGGCTTAGATAACCCTTTCAGAATATTTCTATGAGGATAAGATCTAGCTTAAATTAATAATCATCTACTGGCAGAGTTTATAGATTTAATATGAATTTGGTGAATGACAAAAATCTTCCTTATTTCATATACATCAACAACAACGTTTCGGGAATATCTCCTATCTTCAGGTTGTTGTTACATAGTCATGTTGCAGCATAAATCGAAGATTTTCAAGAATTTTCTATTAATAGTATTCATATGGTCTTCATTCATAACCATATTATTATATCCTTAAATTAATAATCTTCTACTGGAAGAGTTTATAGATTTAATATGAATTTGGTGAATGACAGAAATCTTCCTTATTTAGGTGTAATAAATTATTTTCATATACATCAACAACAACGTTTCGGGAATATCTCCCATCTTCAGGTTGTTGCTACATAGTCATGTTGCAGCATAAATCGAAGATTTTCAAGAATTTTCCATTAATAGTATTCATATGGTCTTCATTCATAACCAGATTATTAATTTAATGATGTAGTAATATGGTTATGAATGAAGACCATATGAATACTATTAATGGAAAATTCTTGAAAATCTTTGATTTATGCTGCAACATGACTATGTAACAACAACCTGAAGATGGGAGCTATTCTCGAAACGTTGTTGTTGATGTATATGAAATAAATTATTACACTTAAACAAGGAAGATTTGTGTCATTCACCAAATTCATATTAAGATCTAGCTGATATTTTAGATCACATATGTGTATCAATTGTACATAGTTATATAGAGTTTAATCAAAATCGCCGGAGACATTTTCAGGAAAAAAATTTTTAAATTAAAAACTTTTTGTCAGTCCATTTTAATGATAAAATTATTGTACTATCCCATGCAGGTACGTCCCTTAATTACATAATTTTAACATCGTACCTCATTTCAATTTTGAACTAGGCTGTTCGAATTACAAATTTTTACGATTTCACTAACTTCCAATTAGATAATAAATTTCATATAAAGTGAAAATAAAAAAAAATTTTTTTTCTTCTATTCAGGATTTGATGATTATTTTTTTCTTTAAATATAACCACCTACTGAACATAAAGATTTTTTTTTAGATGATTAGAAATAGTCCAACGGTTCCAGCCGAGGGGAACTAGATATCTCTCTTGACACCACAAATGACACTCGTGAGACGCTTTCTCGATGTGGTTAGCAGCATTGAAATGCCACGGTATTTAGATCGCTTGTTTGAAAACTCTGTCGATAGATTTAGGAACTGAAGTATGTTAATAAAGATATTTGTAGGTTGAGCTTTCCTTCACCGTACAGTTGACATAAATTAAATCATTAATTGGCTGGTCGATTCAAATTTAAAGTTTATGTTAAAGCCACCTTAAATCGACTATGTATTTTTGTTGGAAGGCTTTAAAAATGAACAAAAAAACAAAATGGCTCGGATTATATATTTATTTGGTTCAATTTAAACATTTGAAAAAAAACAAAACTAAAAACTGACATAAACAAAATATACAAGTAAAAATAAAAAGGCCTTTCAGATAAAAATAAAATTAGATAAATAAATTAAGAAAACAAAAGAGACAAATTTACAAACAACATACATATGTAAAAGAAATACTGCTCGACGAGACGTTTGCTCCACTCCGATAGATCCGAGGAAGAGTGCTGCCGAGATTGGTCGCAGCTCTTGTTGCTAAATAAATCGCTGCAATGGTCCAGAGTTGGTGTAGTGGCTCATTGATGGTCCGAATATCCAACAGTCGCATTGTATTAGGCGAGCCAAAATATGAACGCAGACAGGACTGGTTACACATGTTCCTTGGGTTCAGGGGTTGGCCACTAATTACTTAATTAATTGGCACTCATATTAAAATCGAAACACAGAAGTGGTCTGGTTCCGAACTGTTATGACGACGAGTACACTCAAAAAATGTCAAATAAAATAATATTAACCAAACGCAGACAGGGCTGCTAATGACGCTAATAGGGCGTCTACAACAGGCGGGTCGGACCGTTGCTAGGTGACGCTTCATAGCAACAATTATCACCCCTACCAACTGTAACTATTACTCATTATTACAGACAAATATAATTACACATTTTTCTTTTCAAATAACTAAATCTAAATAAAACAATACAAATAAAAATAAATTTAACTAAATTAAATACTAATAGAACTCAAATACTATTTACAATTATTTACAAGGTAATTATATATTATGGCGTTAACAGTTTAATTAACACATATATATGTATACATAGTTGACCGTAAAGATTTAAATATAAGAAGATGGTCAGGGTTGCGGACAGAAAAAGAACAAATAGTTTAAAACTATTTTAATGTCCCACGTTTCGCCCCACTTTGGAGGGCTTCATCAGGGCTAAAAAGATACAAAAAAAAAAAGAAAACTGAGAATATTACAACAATAAGGTAATTTAAGCTAGGATAAATATTATGTAAAAATAAAGTGATAAGAAATTACATATAAATAAAAGGAAGAAAGGCATAAAATAGTATCAGTATAAAATAAACTTGAATAAACAATGATAAGAATAAAAAATAAGTAACAATGGCAAGAGTAAAAATTTTTTAAAAATACGTAAAATATACAGTTAAGAAAGTAAAGGAGACGTACATAAAACAAAAACAATACGAGAAAAAAAAAGAAAGAAGAAGAAAGTAGAGATTAAATAAACGTCTTGAAAGAATAAATATAAATAAAAATAATAAGAAATATCGTTTCATAAAAATTTTTACTCTTGCCATTGTTACTTATTTTTTATTATCATTGCTTTTTCAAGTTTATTTTATATTGATACTATTTTATGTCTTCCTTCCTTTTATTTATATCTAATTTCTTATCACTTTTAACATAATATTTATCCTAGTTTAAATTACCTTATTGTTGTAATATACTCAGTTTTCTTTTTTTTGTATCTTTTTAGCTCTGCAAAGTGGGGCGAAACGTCGGACATTAAAATAGTTTTAAACTATTTGTTCTTTTTTTTTACCGTAACTCTGACCATATTCTTATATTTAATTAACACATCATTAAGATAAAATCTGGAGCTTTAAAAATGCTTTGGATTAGTCTTCAATATTTTTTTTTTATAAAGAATTTATTTATTGATAAAAATTAAAATCTGCCACGTTTTTGGGCAATAAGTAATAGTGATAACTGATCGCATTCACACAAAAATTAAAAATAAATGAAATAAGAATTTCATAATTCATAATTTAAGTAAAATCTCTTTTTAAATATATATCAACAGAAGGATAAATAAAATTGACATAATCGAACTATGTACTAGAAGAAAAAAAAAATCACTAGTCATCTTTACACTGTTACATACAATATTTACACTGTTGGCCTGAGGATCCCCGAGCCCATTCTATTCCCCACGTATGAGGTGGTAATGAGCCAGTGGAGGCTGAGTAAGTGCGATAAAGACGCAAACACACTACATATTTGGAGCATCTGACCATTGCCAGAACTCTAATTAATCATTAATACTGTAAAATGTTTATATTCTACTCTTTAAATCCCATTAAAATTAATATTAACATTTTAATATTTATATTCTAAAAAAAGATTCGACATTTCATTTCATTGATCTTCCAATTGTTTATACCAAAGTTCTTCAATAATGTTTAATGGACATTTAACTGGAAGTTGGAAATCTGTATTTCTTTGTCGGGTGGGAAAGAAGCGCTGAGAATCTCTTGGAGCCCTTAATTTTCTTTCACCCGGGTGTGGCAAGGCATAGCTCGGAGTTTTTTAAAGTTTGTATCATCAGGTGCTAAGCCATTTGTGGAATTGTTGTCGCAACCTTAATACAATCTTGATCGATCGTAGATATCCGAGAGATCAGCAAAATGGCAATATCTTCGGGAAATGGAACAAATAGCCAAAGATGACTTTGGCAATCGTAACACAATGATTTTCGAATATCTGTCTATAAGAATGATTCATTTTACGACGGTAATCTCTTTCATTTACAATCTCAAGTAAAATATTTAATGCTGTCCTTAATGGAGAACCCAGTATGGAACTAGACTAAAACGTAAGCGAGTTGTCAAATGGTTTGTCTTTTAAAAACCGAAAATATCTAGAAATCAAATGAAAACTACATTAACTCCTTAACTGGTAATCTCATGTTAGTTCGAGCTTGCTAAACCGATCAAACTGTGCTCACTCGAGATAATTCCAGCGGCGTTATATTTTATGCTGCTATATTTTTTCACACTCGAATGTAATCCAGGATTGAAAATAACAATGTCATAATAATAAAATAAATATCGATGATTATTCTCTGTATTAATCCTCTATATATAGCTTTAGCCCATGTTTACCTTTTTTTTTGTTTCTTACCTCCTGGAGCAAAGAAGAAGGCATTTACATATATATATATTTACATTATATATATATTTAATTTATATACATATATACATATACCGGCTATTTCATTTTCTTGTTTTGCCGGGATGGCATTATAAGAATGGTTGCCGGGTCCGCTGAAGGCGGTGTCAACAATGATGCCATATATTTTCCTGGATGCTCACTAGGAATAGGGAGGGGCTATTCCTGTTGGTGGTGTTGAAGTGATGACTTCAGGCTGCAGAGCCAGAAGTCCCTTCTAAGGCGAGGACGTCGACCAAGGGGACTATGCTTTGCCATCTCCCAGGTCTTGGTGGAGAGGCGAGCTCACGGAATAGAGGGTTGGCACAGACTTTCAGCCCATCAAAGAATTTGATGTGCCTACGGCCTATGAATTCCGACACAGACGGGAGTTGGAGCTCCTCACATATTATCCTCACATATTACTCCTGGCCCGCTGGAGTGAAGTTCCTCTGACTATTCACCTCAGGAGGGAGTTCTGGAAACTCTGAAGTTTGGGGAGCGTAGTCTTGTAGAGGTGTCGCATGAGTGGTGCACCATGGAGCAGCGTTGGACGTATGATGTTTACATAGGGAGCTAGTAATTATGATTGCTTTTTTTTTAGCGTTACGATCACCTCTTGTGAGATTGTGACATCGTCGTACATCGACCAATCTACCCAATACTCGCTATAATTGTCTGTTCGAAAAGTCAGATAAGTTAGGCTATCATGGAGGACGGGAGTGGAGGGTTTGATGCCGTATTTCAATTTCAGGGGCTTTTTAAATATTGCTCTATCTCAAAGTCTCTCCTTCCCGTTTTAAGGTAATATTTCAAAAGCGATATAGGCCCGTCGCTCTCCGGGGGCTTAACGGGGCGGGTCCGGCGGGGAAGGATTGGCTACGCATCCGAGTCAGGACAGTTGGAGCGTACTGATACAATATTGGAGCATTTAATCAACAGACTATCACGTCTTACGTTCATATACGAGGAAAAATTAAAACAAAAAAATTATTAGAGATTGCTTAGAGTTGTATAACGACATGAAGGCCCAATTAGAAGAATCGAAATCGAGTGAAACCTCTACAGCTCACAGGGGTTCAGAAAGTAAACAAGAGACGACAATCGTAAAAGTATGTCAGATACCTGTTAAAGACTGGAGTATAAAATTTAGTAGTTATAACCGATAAATTAAAATAAAAATTTTGATTATTTTTGCATTACTTTAAGTTTTTTTGACAAGAAATGTCCTAAATTTATTTTTTTTGGCCGGTTTTTTCAAAAAAGTAATGCTTTAAGGAGTCAACTTACTAAGGCGCGAGACCCATTGGCAGTATCAAACACTATCTATCACACAACTTTCAGTAACTAACCAACTTATGTTCCCAAGTTTCGTGTAGGTTGGTAAACTTGTGTTGAACTTAATTTTTCATATTATATATTGTAATTTTGGAGAAAAAAAAATCTAAGGCCAGAGAAGGCGAAAATTATGAACAATTTAAATTTTTCTGATGTTATGAAATTTCGTTTTTTAAGATTTCAGGATGGGAATAACAAACATAAATTTTGTTTCGAACGTGCAAGGATTAATTTCAGCTCAGACTAAGATATGTAAAGGTTTTGTGATCTACGCACTACACTTTTTTAAATTTGTTTATATTATGCAGCAGTTGAAGGATGATAACTATTAGATAATATAGCTTATACGGTTCTAAGTTACATTGTTACATGTATCTGTTAATTAATTGCTTTGTGCGATTCATCTTTTGGGTCCCCAGGGACGCCTCTGTCACCCGATTTTATGAACAGTTGAAGTGGCTTTACCCCTCCTTCCGTCGTAAATATTTCCTTGCTTCCTTTCTCTATCAAGTTATCCAATCCCGCCGTCCATCGTACATCTCAGATATCCTTCAATTTAAGTCCTCAGTGCATTCCCGCAGTACCCGGTCACGGTCTTCAGACTTATATGTAACTGCCCATCGAACCGCAGAGTTTGGTAGATCTTTCCTAGACCGTCCTATTCCCTATGGAAGTTCTAATACCCTTCCAATCTTCAAATCCCGTATCTTCGACTACTTTCTGTCCACCCAATTCCGTAAGAATAACAATAGAAAGTTTCAAAAAAGTTCTATATATTTTCTGTATTTTATGTCATTGATTTTCGTTTAGAATTGTAAATATGTACACTAGCAGAAATTATCTCTTTTCATTTATTATTTTTTAATTTAATTGTATTTGATTTTTTATCATTATTTTTCTTTTTCTTTACTATCAGAAGTCATCTTATGTTTTATGATATAACAAGTGGTTTTATCACTATTTTATATATTCTGTTAATTATTGTTGTTTATTTGTATCTTTTCAAATTCATTGTATTATTTTATTTTATGACATTTTGTAATTTCATCTCTATTTTGCAATTTACTCTAAGGTTCTAAAGCCTAATTTTGAGGCCTGTATATTATTGTAAAGGAATCAATTCCAGAATAATTAAAGATTATTATTATTATTATTATAATTATATAGCGTACTTAGTATTGTGTGGGATTTATTCGACTGTCTTCGGCAGGAGGCTTCGAAGATTGCTCTGTTGGAACACGTAGGCCTAGTGTTTGCTAATCAGTGGGTCGTTGACTGGCAAGTGGTCGGTGTCCCTGACTTCACGCAAGGCTAGTCATAGTCAGTTTACTCAAGTATTGTATATCGTGCATTTTACATCTTTAGCAACTTATTGAATAAAATAATAGAGATCCGTCCTATCTGCAGAAATAATTGATTTAGAATACTTTACTAAATTGTTTGCCAATCAAAACTAAATAAATATCACATATCATATACTAGATTTTTTTTTTGGTTTACAATCATTTTATTAATTGATAAAAATTAAAATCTGCCACACTTCTTGCAATAATTAATATTGACAAATAATCACATTCATACTAAAACTAAATAAAAAATTATAAAAAAATAAATATCTCTCACTTGTCAAGAGACAGTAAAAGATACTGTAAATGTGTTTCCTTTTTGATAAAATATCGACTTGTCAGGCTTTTCCTAAACGAGGTCATATACGAGATTTGTCTCTTTAGTTTACAATCATTTTATTAATTGATAAAAATTAAAATCTGCAACACTTCTTGCAATAATTAATATTGAAAAATAATCAAATTAATACTAAAATTAAAAAAAAATGACAAAAAAAAAAATATCTCTCACTCGTCAAGGGACAGTAAAAGATACTGTAAATGTATTTCCTTTTTGATAAAATATCGACTTGTTAAGCTTTTCCTAACCGAGGTCATATACTAGATTTTTTTTGGTTTAGAATCAATTTATTAATTGATACAAAATAAAATCGGTCACACTTCTTGGAATAATTAATATTGACAAATAATCACATTCATACTACACTCGTCAATAGACAGTAAAAGATACTGACTGTAAATGTATTTCCTTTTTGATAAAATATTGATTTGTCAGGCTTTTCCTAAACGAGGTCATATACTAGATTTTTTTTTGTTTACAATCATTTTATTTATTGATAAAAATTAAAATCTGCCACACTTCTTGTAATAATTAATATTGATAAATAATCACATTCATACTAAAACTAAAAAAAAATGACAAAAAAATAAGTATCTTTCACTCGTCAGTAAAAGATACTGTAAATATATTTCCTTTTTGATAAAATATCGACTTGTTAAGCTTTTCCTAAACGAGGTCATATACGAGATTTGTCTCTTTGGTTTACAATCATTTTATTAATTGATAAAAATTAAAATTTGCCACACTTCTTGCAATATTTAATACTGACAAATAATCATATCATATTAAAACTTTTTTTTTTTTAACAATTTATTTATTGATATTTACAACTGTAAGTTATGATGAGCCAGAGCCTTAAAGTTAAAAAAAAGGAAAGTAGGGACACTAAATGAGACGCACGAGGTTCACTGAGATACTACTTTATTCTACTCTCTAATCCTATATATATACATTCTGGTATGTTGACATGGGGAGTTTAGGTATTAAGAGTCATAATACCTATACCCT
>NW_027114717.1:269776-276263 GCF_000696795.3 Halyomorpha halys | reverse complement strand
CGGCAACATATGGAATATTGAGGTCCTGATGGATGACTTGATTTGTGACAAAGTAAGGAGCATTAAGGATTTTACGAAGGATTTTGGACTGTAAGGATTATATTAAAACTAAAATAAATAATATGAACATAATAAAACTATATACATGGAGAGAGAAAAAAGCAGGTTGAAATAAAATAAGTAAAATTTAGATCTAATGTAACAATAAAAATAACTTTTTTTTAAAAGGATCGATTTTACACATGTTAATGATGTTTTCTTGTTAACGGCCTTAACGATTTTAATTAAACTCATTGAATCAGTGTGAAATTACGTGATCTTTAATATAAGATAATTCTGATCTTCATTGAATATTCCAAAGGGTTTTAAATTCAAAATTTAAAAAAAAACCTTCATCTAAAATACCTCCAATTTTGTTTATTTGAAAACAATAACCAGTTCCTATTGTTAGCAATAATATACAATGTATAAATACTAAATATTAGAGAATTTTATGAATAGCTAAAGTAGAAAAAAAAAAAACGAAACATCCTATTCGAATGGGGAAAGCCAAGATCGACCGATTTTTCCCTATTGCATTACAACTTCGTTGTAGTTAAACTGTTGTGTTTTTGGTAGGAACAAGATTTATATTTGTTATTAACACCTCGAGGAACTCTGAAACTAAGTTTCATAAGAACAGAAAAATAGAATTTTTCGCGGAGTGAACCATTGCGAGAAAAATGTCGCAGATGAAATTATGAAAAGCTTGTACATTAACAGAATACTGTCAACATTCGGTCAGGTTTTAATAGCTCTTTGATTATAACAGTCTTAAGTTGAAGCGATTTATACTTATCGTATTCAAGTGTGTTGTTTGCTAGGAATGTTATCTAAAAAAAATCTCCTTGTACCAATGTTCTAAAATAGTCAATATTTTCTGAAAAAAAAAAATAAAAAGTATTTCAAAATCAGTTTTTCAACAAATCCTTGAAATGATTGACAACGATATTTTCTTCAAGTAATTAGTAAACAAATTGTGAGGACTGATGTCATACTTTCTTTCCCGGTCTAATGATTTAATGACCTTCAGAAATTTGCGACTAAAACCAGTGAATATAATTCCTACAGAACAAAAGAATAAGTAGAACATTTCTTCATGTATGTACGGGGTACGGATTGGACCAAAAATTAAACAATTTTTTATAGTATTATCCTAGGGGAGTGAGGAAGCACCAGGGTAAGGAACGATGCTACTAACTCCAAGCACCAGAGTTCGAATCCGGCTGAGCAGAAAATTGATTTATGTTACACTGTAGCCGTGAGTCGACCACACTGGGTTCTGGAGCCCTCCTGAGGTCCATCCAGCCTCCTAAATTTGGTACTCTTACTTAATTGGGTAAAACTCGGGCATGTTTCTGACTAAACCACCTCCTTGCACTACCATTGGTCTTGTAACAGTACTCCCTTAGAAAGTACTGAACCCCGACCCTTCATGGGTTGTAGCAGTACAGATTTTAATTTTTAAATGTTACTATGGACGTACGGATGGAAACAAAAATTAAACATTGCTTTATGTTACTATGGACGTACGGATGGAAACAAAAATTAAACATTGCTTTATGTTACTATGGACGTACAGATGGAAACAAAAATTAAACATTGCTTTATGTTACTATGGACGTACGGATGGAAACAAAAATTAAACATTTCTTTATGTTACTATCGAGGTATGGATTAGACAAAATATTAAACATTTCTTTATGTTACTACAGAAGTATGGATTAGACAAAATATTAAACATTTCTTTATATAACTATTGAGGTATGGATTGAACAAAAAATTAAACTTTTTTTTTGTTATTATTATCGAGGTGTAGATTCGACCAAAATTAAACATTACTTTCTTAATTTTAATTTATCATACTTAAATATTATTTTCTTAATATTAATTATTGGTATTATACCATATAACTCCTATGTTCAATGATAAGTTATAACTCATATATCCTAGTAGAGACATAATCCACCAAAGAACTGCCTTTATTCCCAAAAAACCACCAAGAATATTAGATTAAAAAAAAATTATTTTTCGTTTTATTCTCAATTTTCAAGCATAAAAAGATTTTAAGCAGTTTTCTTGGTATAATCGAATTAAAGTCAATCTTACATTTGAATTTTCGAAAACACTAGTTGTTGTTGGGGCTTTTGGGCGTAATACCCTGAGGTCATCAACGCCCACTTTTCTCACTTTATAATTCTATTACAAGATTTGAAATTCTTTAATTGCTAAATAAGTTTGAATAATTTTTTATTTTAGAATTTTTTAATACATATGACAAACTTTTGGGTTTAGATCTTATTCAAAAGATTATTCCTTTTTAAGAAAATTAAAACCATTTCTATGTTTTTTTGGTCATCATTCAGGGCATCCGAAACACGCGGTCCCACTCCCAATCTACGTAAGTTCATTCTTCGAATATGTGACTGACTGTAAGTACACTGTTGCAGTATTGACATTTTGGCGGTGGTTGCTTATTGATTAGGTATGCATGAGTTAAATTCGTATGACCTATTCTCAATCTGGCTATAGATACCTCCTCCCTGCGATTGGAACGGTTTGATGTGGTCCATGGTTTAATGGTTTTTAATTTGCTTGGCGGGCTTTCATTCCACAGGGCAAGTGCTTGTTTGGCTGCAACGTCCGCCAGCTCATTTCTAGCTGATCCCCACGTGACGAAAACACAAGTACGATCAACCACCACTTATCTCAGTTTCAGGTAACCTCGTTAACAAAACTGTAGTATAGTAGATATGTTGCTAAGTTACTAAATTCTAAGTTATACAAATATTGGTATGACCGGAGAGTAACCCTAAATCATAAAATTTACTTCATGTCTTACAAGAAGTAGCAGTATAAAGTCTCCATGACAGGGATTATTAGAATTAAAAAAAAAAGTCCACAAAATTACTTTTCGTATCCCATTGCTTTAAGTGCGTATGATACTAAATGGTACTTGGGAGAAAAATTTCGCAAATATGCAGGAAATTTATTCGTATCTGCAATTATTCTTATCTATCGACGACAGATAACAAAAGACAGGTATTGTTCAGTAGTGACTCGATCGGCGAGATGTCGATGTGCGCCATTTTCTTCTTTCTATGTCTTTTGAACCTCTCTTCGTCAGCGAGGATACTGACCTTGACCCCTTACTATGGAGCTTCGCACTTCTACGTTTTCCAACCTCTTCTGGAAGGACTTGCAAATAGAGGACACTCCGTGGATGTAGTTAGTTATTTCCCGAGAAGCTCTCCATTGCCGAACTACAGGGATATACCCATCAACACTTCTGCGTCTACAGTAGGGTTCCAGACGTGAGTGTAAACACTTCGATACCTAATTTTAAAAATATACGAGAGGTTGCCAGCAAAAACGTTTATAAAAAACCTTGAACCTGTACCTGCTCACGAAAGGGTAAGGATTCAGTACATTGAAAGAAAGTTCTGTTTTTTTAACGGTTGTACAAGAAGCTGGTTTATTCAAGAAAACACTCTATTGCCATTTTTTTCTCGAATTATAGGTACCCACTTGGGTTTATTCCAGAAGGGCTCCTGAGCCCACAGGGCTGACTCACGGCTAAAGTAACATAATAAATATTTATCGACTACATCCGGATTCGAACACGGGCCCAACCCAGATAATAACACAGCAACTTGCTTAATGATCTACGTTTTTTCACCATCTGTTTCCGGAACAAGCTAAACTAAGTTTTAAAGTTGATACATTTATTTTACCCATCTCAAAAATTAACCATAAAACTAACAATTAATAAATTAATGTAGAAAATCTTTAAAAATATATAGGTATATTAACTTTCGGCATTTTGTTTAAGTTTAAAATTACTACTATAAAAGTCAGACGGAAGAATAAAGGATTAAAGTGGGAGTGGGGATCCAAGTTAAAACAATAACAAGCTTATTCCTGAGAGACTCTCATAATTACCCAAAGCAACTGGTTAATACTAGGGGTATTCTTGATCTTTAGTTTAACATGTTAAAGCGTGTTAAATGGAAAAAATTATGTTAAATGGAGAAATATTTCCTTCTTTTACCATGTTAAAACGATATAACATTTGACATGATTGAGAGTTAGTTACTGGGCTTGCTAAATGGATAATGACGTCACTCAACAGACCAGCTGAACTTGTCACCGTTTTATTTGTTGTGTTAGGTTACTTACTGGTAGTTTTTTTTTTCGTTTGTCTTGTATTTTGGACTTTACACTTCTTCTTTTCACTTATTTTAGCCATGATGTGATAAATTACTGTAATCCAAACTTAGAAGTAAAAAATAACATGAAGTTTTGGAAGGAAAAGGTTACTGAACAAGTTGCTCAAAAAATCCGCTCGAAGCTCTTTTGCATTTATCATTTAACATGACTTTAAATAGGATGGCTAACAATACTATACTTATAACATTTAACATGGTAAAAAAATTAACACAATATTATGAATATCCCTACTATTCCAAGTGCATTCATCAATTTACTTGCACTGCATATTTGCACAATTACAGTGCATATTTGCATAATTGCAGTGCATATTTACTTTTTCTGTTTTTGTCATGTTGAATTCGACTCTTTATTTGCTAATCAATGCACTCACTGCCTTACCACATTTGTTTGTAAATGTAAACTATAAATTAAATAAGGAAAAAACATATAAAAATTATTTAAAATAAATAAATATTGCTACAGAAATAAAGCGGAAAATCTTAAAGTTGTTGGTAAATTCTTAAAGGTACTTTACCACCTAAACTATTTTATTTTTTCAGAATCCAACTATAAAAATTTATGGATAGTAATTTATTTAGAACAGAAATAATATATCTTAAAAATGTTAGAAAAATATTAAATTTATCGAACTACTCTATAACATTATATTTGGTAAACTTACTTCAAACTATATAGTACCATATCTGTTCAATCGCTTAAGAACTGATAAATAAATTAACAAAAAAAAAATTTACTGAGTATTTTATGACTTAAATGATTGCCAATAACTGATTCACTTAATGACCAAATCTGCCTGTATTTTTTCTTAACTCCACATAATTATTCATTATATTATAATCAGAATTAGCTATATACTTGCAGCATTATTATTCACTTCGAAGTCCTTTCAAAAATTTTTATTGTTATAATTTTTAATTTAATATGTTTTTTCATTAATAATAAAACACAATTAATGAAATCAAGACAATTTTCCAAGTTTTACTTTATTTAACATGGTTGGATTACGTTTTATTGTTAAAATGCAGTCATTTGATTCATTTTCTTAGGCAGTTTTCATAATAATAATGATTAGACCCTGTGTATGAAGTATAAAATGGATTCAAATAAGAATTTCACTATTTGTTTTAATAAATTATGATTGATTCATTAAAAATTGCTATGTTATATGGTAACTATGATATGATAAATATTACTTGCACCGTTAAGGTAAATAATGGAAAGTAAAAAAAAAAGTCCAACCAATATTAGATTTGAATTTTCGAGAACACAAAGGCGATCTACCGACAGTTATCTCAGCTTCAGGTAATCTGGTTAACAAAACTTTTTACTTAACTCTAAGTTATACAAATCTTAGTTTAACCGGAAATTTTCCCTAAATCATGCAATTGACTTCATGTTTTACAAGCAATGACAGCCTAATATCTCCATAGACAAGGATTATCAGAATGAAAACATTCCACCAAAATCACATCCTGTGTCCCATTAATACAAGAGAGTGTGCTCGTAAAGGGTGCGTGGGACGGAAAATATTGCAAAAATGCAGACACTTTACTCGTATCGGCAATTATTCTTATCTATCGACGACAGATAACTGTAGACAGGTAGTGTTCGGTAATGACTCGATCGGCGAGATGTCGATGTTCTCCATCTTCTTCTTCCTTTGTTTTTTGAACCTCTCTTCTCCAGCGAGGATACTGACCTTGACCCCTTACTATGGAGCTTCGCACTTCTACGTTTTCCAACCTCTTCTGGAAGGACTCGCAAATAGAGGACACTCCGTGGAAGTGGTTAGTTATTTCCCGAGAAGCTCTCCCCTGCCAAACTATAGGGATATACCCATCAACACTTCTACAGCTACGGTAGAGTTTAAGACGTGAGTGTTACTATTACGATAACTAATTTTAGAAATTGCCTGTTAGATAAATAGAAGTTGCCAGTAAAAACACCTTTAATAAACCTTAAACCTGTACCGCTACTGCCCACGATGAGTCAAGGGTTCAGTACCTTGAAATGAAGTACTTTTTTTTTTTACAACGGTCATACAAGGGGGTGATTTGTTCAAGATCACGCTCAACCGCCAAATTTCCAAGAGGGCTCCTGAACCCACAGGGTTGGCTCACGGCTAAAGTAATAGAATAATTAATTACCAAAGCAGAATTCGAACCAGGAGATAGTTGTTGTTGATTTTTTGCTTAAAGGCGTAAAACCCTCTGGT
>NW_027114717.1:268429-269536 GCF_000696795.3 Halyomorpha halys | reverse complement strand
CACTCTTCGAAAATATGTCTAATCGTAAGAATGGACCAGGAGATAGTAACACAGTGCCTCACTCAATTCATTAAGTTTTAATTAAAGTTGATAATTTTAATTTTACTCATCTCAGAAATTGCTGAAAGTTTACAAATAACCTGATAAACACAAAATTCGTGAGTATATTATATATGATTTTTTTCTGTCTAAATAGTCAATTGGCTTATAGATATTCAAAAATTATTAAATTTTTAATCTGTAAAATGGTAGTATTATTTTTGTTGATGGCTTTTTGAAAAATCTTTCACTAAAGTATTTTTAATTTAGTTTTAAATGAAACTATTAAAATTCGAGTTTTCATAGGATAGACAAATAAATTTGTATTTGTACAACATGAGCTCAATAATCTACAAAACAATGTGTGACGTATATATGATGGTAGATCGATAGATAGGGTAGTTGAAACTTGATAATTATTTATCAATGATTCATTCATGAACAAGGGTCGCATCCTTGACAATTATAGCTATTAGTTTCTACTGTAGCTAATTTTCGCCCAACTCTGTGATAGATGGAAGTTGGGTGTTTCACGCATCGCACTAAATGTTTCTTTTTGACTAATTGGATTTTTGCAAACAACCTCTAATATTTATTACTATCATTATACAACGGCATTTTTTATTCAATTCTAATTAAATATTAGGCTTGAAACATCTTTTCAAGATATTAAATGAGTTTTTTAGTAACCGCCATGGAAAAAAAGAAAGTAAATTGATTTGAAAATTAATTTATCCGTAAAACCTGCTATGGATTAGTTTAAATATTTACTGTATACTTAATCATCTGAAACATAAGAAAACAAAAAAATGTGTTTTACGTTTCCTTAAATCAATGAATTTGAAGTTGAATAAATTTCTTATCTTTTGATTTATTGATTTCCAAATATTGTTATCTTCTGTAAACTGATGTTTAGAATACAAGACCAGTTTTTTTGACATGGTCCGATAAACATCCTGCATTCCTAGAAATTTTTTTACTTTTTTTTCTTTTTTATTATATTGTAGTTTACTGCTTTTTTATTATATATAAATTGCTCTATAATGTAATACATACACACTCATATAT
>NW_027114717.1:243620-268314 GCF_000696795.3 Halyomorpha halys | reverse complement strand
ATTTATACATAAAGCTTTTAGAAAATTTTGAGGACAGTTTTTGAGTGTTTTTTTTAAGAAACTTAATTATATTGAAAACCTGAGAGGTAGTAACCCAAATTATAAGACTTTTCTTTTTTATTGTACTATTCATTCCTCAAATTGTATAATATTAATTTATATGTAATGTGTAGTTCAGGTTGTATTATTTTTTTTTGTCAATGTAAATATACAATAGATGATCCATCTTTCAGAAATTCAGAGGATAGTTTTACGGTATTTTTTAATGAAATTTAATTAAATTGAAAAAAAAGCAAATATTGAAAATAGAGAGAAATACTTTATTATCTATATGCAATGGTTCCCAAATATAGTGGGTTGCCATAGCACAACGTATAAATATATCTTGATGGACAACATAAAAAATAATATAAATGAAATACATTGCTACAATATTTATAACATTTGGTTTTTGTATCCAATGACGCGCCTTGAGAATTGTTTTCTGTTCCACTGTAGCCGTGAGTCAGCCCTGTGGGTCCGGAAATCCTCAGGGATCCACCCAGTCTAATGAATGGGGTACATTTAATTGAGTAAACATTTGGCGGACGAGCAAGATTCTGATCAAATCACCTCCTTGCACAACCGTGTGACCAGTTAGTTTGATTCATAGGTTGAAGCGGTACAGATTTATTTTTTTTTTAACATATATATTTTTAATAGCGATAAAAACCTTTAGACGTGAATACTTCCTTAACAAGACGTTAACGAACATATCTTCATATGAAATGTTTTTCTTGTTTAGAGGAGTCCAAAATGGTTCCTATTCATCCCTCTTCTTTCAGTCCGCTGGTGTTCCTCAGGGTAGTATCCTCGGTCCCATCCTCTGCATAATCTATACAGCTGACATCCCAACCAATCCTAACACTATCCTCACCACATATGCCGATGATACATGTGTGCTCGCTGTTAATAATAACTCATTAACTGCATCCCAAACTCTCCAATCCCATATCACAACCCTCGAAGAATGGTGTCGTAATTGGAGGATTAAAATAAATCCCACCAAATCCCATTTACCCTACGTCGTATACTGACTGCCCTACAGTATCCTTAAATAAAGTTGCCCTAACCCTTGTAGAACAGATCCGCTACCTTGGACTACATCTGGACAAACGACTAACCTGGAATCCTCACACAAGACTGAAATGACAGGAAACTGCACGTCGATTTCGACTATTTCAGCACTTACTAGACAAACGGTCCAAACTTCCAATTCACTACAAAAGACTGATTTACATGACAATAATAAGGCCTATCTGGATGTATCAAGATGAGCTTTGGGGCTCCACTAAACCTTCGAATTCCTCTCGTATCCAATCCTTACAATCCAAAATCCTTAATGCTCCCTACTCTGTCACAAATAAATTCATCCACAAAGACCTTAATTTTGTAACCGATCTAGCCCAAACCAGATATCAATCCTTCCACTATAAATCACTAACCATCAAAACCCTTTAGTTTCTAACGTTGCTTTTTCTTCTATTCCTAAAAATCCTCCGAGGCGCCTGAAAAGAAGATGGCCTCGAGACCTAGTGTACAGATATGATTAGAATGCTACCACTGAATCGTTTCTCTACATGCCTAAATCACTCTATTTTTATATTACATCAAATTGACTTAATGTGTTTTTATGTAAGTACAGTTCTAAATTACAATAAAGAAATAGAAAAAAAATTTTTAAAAATGTTTTGAGGTCATCAATTTATATTTTTAGTTAGGACACTTAACTCTGTTTAGTAAGGGAAATTATCGCGATAGTGAAAGTTTATACACGTTTGTAGGTTGTATCGGCCCACTATCCTTATCTCTTAAATGAATATAGATAACAACAAACAGGTAGTACTAGAGAGTGACTCAGGCGAGATGCCTATGTATGCCATATTTTTCCTTTGTCTTCTGAACCTCTCTTCTTCGGCGAGGATACTGACCTTGACCCCTCATATCGGAGCCTCGCACTTCTACGTTTTCCAACCTCTTCTGGAAGGACTCGCAAATAGAGGACACTCCGTGGATGTAGTTAGTCATTTCCCGAGAACCTCTCCCCTGCCGAACTACAGGGATATACCCGTGAACACTTCAAGGTCTACTGTAGTGTCCAAGACGTGAGTCCTAATTTATTGATTACTTATTTTTAAATTTAATTAGTACCTATCAATATACAAAATATTGATACCTAATTTTTAAACATATATCATGATTACTAGGGTGTCCATCTCTATAGAGTCGTAGTGAGAGATAATCCTCGATGCTCGTTTTGCTTTGACTCAGATATGACACCCAGCAACCGCTATATATGACTGCCCTCGCTTCGAGGACATTAGAAAAAATTTCATTAGCGATGAGACCAAGTGGTCGAAATTCATATTGAGCTGCCAGAATCCATACGGCCGAGGAGCCATGAATCTGTGACGTGGAAAAAAAATGAACATATACGGACTTGCCGACAGAACACCACTAATAAAAAAATCTTAATTTTAGGAAAATAAAAAAATCACACATCTTACCCATAAGTATAGTGCATCTAAGACGAGTTTGCCTGTAGGAGAAGGGAACTCGCGCGCCTCTACCTTAGCTCCTTCTCCCCTCCGCTCAATAACAAATCCTTCCTACCGTGAACAAATCAAGAGGCAGTCCAGAACTTAGTTTAACTTAACTAGTTCGGAATTGAACACTAACTACTGATCTTTCAGTACGTTCCATCCAACATTTTTATGAAATGTTCCTTTTTAAAAAGCTATATCTGGAGTACTGTTGAACGTAAATAGCTCTATTAGAGCTCACATTTTAGCAAATTTATTCTACTTTAAATAATATTCTTTTAGATTTCCTATCGTTGTTGGTAGTTTTAAAGATATAGAGCTCCGAATAAAAAAATTAATTATTTTTAACAAAACAGCCGCCATTTTTTATTCTCCCTACCTATACTTGAAAGACTCATCAATTTTGACTATTAATTATACATAGTTTTCATTAAAGTAATCAAAAATTGGGTTGAAATAACTGCCTTTTTTCTCCTCTTGGGCTCTTACTATATGAAGTGATAGGGGCTCAATGATGTTATTATGTTACAATGCATAGACATCATCCCACACTTGGAGTAGACAAGGTTTTATTTTTTTTAACATCTCTCTCTCTCTCTCTCTCTCTCTCTCTCTCTCTCTCTCTCTCTCCCTCTCCCTCTCTCTCTCTCTCTCTCTCTCTCTCTCTCTCTCACACACACAAATTTGTATGTATACATGTCTATTTGCACTCATATTAAAGCTAGTTTAATATAATGTAAACTTATTTTTGATGTTTATCTTCATAGTAGAAGTATTTTTCATGATATTTGCCAAAATATATAAGTTTTTTTGTTAATGGTTATTGTAATGAACTAGGCTCATACCTAGGATTGAAACTAGGGGAGGGGGTAAGCCATAGCCAATCAGGTTGTGACGTTTAAGCACGGAAAAGGCAAATGGAACAAAAATTTTTAGAAAATTATGACAGTGGTTTTTTATTACAATTATTTTCTTGAACGCCCACGGAGTGAGAATTTTAGATTTTTTTGGAATCAAATAAACGCTCTCTGGTGCATGATAAATATTTATTTTTTAATTACATTTATAGTAACCCTTGTATAGTCTAGCTAAAAATCGAACCATTTTCTGAAAAAAAAAAACCCACTTTTTTTTTTGCTTAATAGACTTAAAAATAAAGTTTGTACCATAAGAACAGCCACCATTATTACTTTCCCTAACTATAGATGGCAGAATCATAGATTTTGACTTAACTTTATGTATTTTTCATTAATTTGATTAAGAATTGGTGTAAAATAACTTTGGTCTAATAACATTATTATCTAAACAGCTTTATATTGCTGTTGTTGAGTACTGCTTTTGTAACGCTGCAGTATTATTAGGGTGTTTTTTTAAGCCCGATAGAACTTGAAATTGTAAAAAATAACACAAAAAATTAAATTGTAATCAAAATTTTTTTTTTATTCGAAAGATCAATACGTGACATTAACATTTGAAAATGATTTCGGGCATATGGGCACCGCGGCTGTTCTTGACGAAGCGCATTCTGGACGTCCAATTTTGGGCCACTTTTTCGAGCACTGCTGGCCGTATGTCACGAATAACACGAACAATGCTGGCCTCCAAGGCGTCAATTGTTGCTGGTTTATCAGCATAAACCAGTGACTTCACGTAGCCCCACAGGAAATAATCGAGAGGTGTCAAATCGCACGACCATATGCGGCAATTTTGCTTATTAACAAACCCGTTAAGCCAAAAATGCGCCTCATCGCTGAACACAATTTTACAGAATGCGCTTCGTCAAGAACAGCCGCGGTGCCCATATGCCCGAAATCATTTTCAAATGTTAATGTCACGTATTGATCTTTCGAATAAAAAAAAAATTTTGATTACAATTTAATTTTTTGTGTTATTTTTTACAATTTCAAGTTCTATCGGGCTTAAAAAAAAACCCTATATATAGACTGGGAAAATGTTGATATTTCAGTTAGTTCCTCAAGATATTTGTTTTCATGTTCTTTTGTTAAATTTTCTTAAATATACTCTAAATAACTGTCCTCAAAATTTCCTACATGTTGTATAATGTATAAATATATATAAGAGACAATACAGTAAAAAAAAAAGTAGGCGACTAAAAGAGAATTAGCAGTAAAACATTGAGCAGGAAGGAAAGCAAGTTTATCGGACCATGTCAACAATACTGGTCTAATTGTTGAAATGTCAGTTTACAGAAGATAACAATATTTGATAATCGAAATTAAATAACTGGAAGATAAAAAATTTAATAAATAAATTCAGTTATTAGAAAAAAAGTTTTTTATTAATATTATTAGATTATTATTGTTATTATTAGCTGAATAAGTATACAGTAAGCACTAAAATTAATCCATAGCAGGCTGTCGATATGGTAGTGTTAGATAGTACTACTCCAATTCACAATGTGAGGATTATCTCCAATCACAATACTCTATAACAGAAGTCCTCAACGATGTGTGTCCACATAGGTTAGGTAGCAGGTTACGAATGGACACGATGAATCTTACGGGTTCGAGTCGGATGGAATTTTCGCTCTGCAGAGTATAAGTCTGCAATCGCGAAGGGGAATGAAACGCCTGACGGGTACGAGTCCGATAGGACTAAAGGTGTAGGATAAAGCGACTGGATTAAAACGCATCAGAAACGTCAAATAAAAGATGCTAGGATATACCGCATCTAATTGTGTTTACTTGCTATGTCCCGAGAACTACTACTTTTTTTTCCGATCTCTCTAAAAATAGAAAAACATTAAATTAATGGGTAACATTACGTATGGTTACATAATATTACCTTACTTATCTTGTTGTTTTGATGTGTCCGTTCTATATGAATTCTGCTAAAATATCTGGAGGTGAGGGGCCTCCTCATGTTGAGTAATCAGAGAAGAGAAAAATTAAAACAGTTAATATTAAAAGACAAAAGATAATGTTAAATAATAAGAAAAACAGTCAGAAGTCGAAAATAGTAGGGGAGGGGGGGAAGGGTGCAAGAGAAGAAAGGAGTTATGGATAATGTTAATCGGGTTTTTGGAGCCTTTCCTGCCCTGTCACCTCGCAGGAAGAGGGGATGGGGTAATAGATTGGAAAACTGGATTGGAGGAAGCAGGGAGACTCAACGAATTTGATGTGTCTCCGTGTGATGTGTTGTTGTACAGTTTCTAGCTGTAGTTCGTTATGAATGTGTATCATGTTTCGTCTTTTTAGAGATGTTCCTCTGCATATCTTCTGTAGTATGGTGTTCTGGTATTGTAGTGGTTTCAGGGCTGTTGAGTAGAGTAGGAGTGATGGTCGTAATATTGCTTTGTAGATAAGTAGTTTGAGTCTGGGTGACAGCCCTGGTGAATAGAAGAGGTGTTTGGGATGGTAAGTTGTTGCCTTGACGATCTGTATTCTGTTTTGTATGTGTGCGGTGAATGTTACTAGGTCACCTTTTTTTCTTTTTTTTCCCCCCCCCGATCCCTCTAAAACAGAAAAGAAACAGTGAATTAATGAGTGCATTACTGTGAAAAAAAGGAAGTAATTTGTGTTGGGTATTACCTTTTACTACCTTTGGTATTTTAAGGTTAGCTGTAGTGTTTAATTGTTATTTATGAAAGATCCATTCTAAATGGTGCTATTTTAAATCCGGAGGTGAGGGACCTTCTCGTGTTGTATCGCATAGAAGATAGAAAAATGAAAAACATTAATTAATAAAGACAATAGATAATGGTGAAATAATTAGAAAACAGTCAGAAGTTGAAAGAGAAGTGTGGGGGAGGGGGAGTGGTGTATCAAATGATGGAGTTATAAGGTGATGTTGTAAAGGTTTTTGGAACCTTTCCTGCTCTGCCACCTCGCAGGAAGGGGGGATGGAGTGATAGACTGGAATACTGGATTGAAGGAAGCAGGGAGACTGTCAAAGAATTTCATGTGTCTCCGTGTGATGTGTTGTTTACAGTTTCTTGCTGTAGTTCTTCATGAATGTGTGTCATGTTACGTCTGTCCAGAGTTGTCCCTCGACGTATCCTTGGTATTGTAGTGATTTCAGGGCTGTTGGGTAGAGATAGTGTAGTAGTGGTGCACCATGGAGGAGTGATGGTCGTAATATTACTTTGTAGATGAGTAATTTTAGTCTGAGTGACAGCCTGGTGAGTAGATGAGGTGTTTAAGTTGGTATGATGTTAACACTAGTTCACCAGTAGCTGTGGGGTAATGATTCTGCTAAGAGAATAAATAAAATAATCTGCTAATAAGAGAAAAAAAAAAGTCCTGTGAGATGCACGGCCTGTAACAAACTACTATACTGTGACTTACTATATTATTTTTTTTACGTTTATTTATTAAAATAATATATTTACAATTACGATCATAGCGAAAAGGTTCATATATTAAAAACTAAACAATTTACAACATCGATCAATAAATCAACATGGGGCAGTATTTGAGCAAGCATGGGTAGTGCTCTCTGGTGGGAAATGATGTAGATGTTAGTTAGCAGATGCAGCTTTTTCAATCTATCCATTTTGGCCTCTCACGTGTTCTCTTGCCAACTATAGCGGCATTCATTGTTGTGTACATGGGTATAATTATAATCAAGTATACAT
This sequence comes from Halyomorpha halys, assembly GCF_000696795.3. Classification (NCBI taxonomy): domain Eukaryota; kingdom Metazoa; phylum Arthropoda; class Insecta; order Hemiptera; family Pentatomidae; genus Halyomorpha; species Halyomorpha halys. The sequence continues at coordinate 261,135 of NW_027114717.1, read as the reverse complement.
TTAATTAATATGTCTAGGTTCGAGATTCTAGACTTACAATTTTTCGAAAAGACGTACTTTCTCAGATAGTGAGGTAGTAATTATATTTTAAATAGCTGTCAAAATGATAACCAGGTAATTAAGGAAGCTAGATGAACAAAGTGTCACATGACACTGATAGAGCGCTCTCAGGTTGTTTATCTCTCGATTAGTTCGTCCTCGCTCCCTTTATAGGTGCATTATTAGTGTTTTAAGGAGGGTTAAAGAGCTGTAAAAAATTAAGTTAAATAAAATTTATTATTATTAGAAACAAAGTAATACAGAATGAAAATAAAATTCTAATTTGACCTTTGAAAATAAGGCGTTAAAAATAATTAAATGTACTTTGGAAACATAGTACAAGAACCGAGTGGTAAAAAAGAGCCAGATGTTCCACCTCAACTTTTGATTACTTTAATAAAAACTATATAATTACTACTTATAATTGATGAGTCTGCCAAATATAGTTAGGAGGAATAAAAAAAAACGGCTGCTGTTCAAAACGTTTATTATAATTTTTGATTTGGAGTTGCATATCTTTGAAACTATCTGCAACACTAAAATACACACAGATGTCTGTTAGCAAGTTGAATTTGCTATAGATCAGTTTATGACATCTATGTTCATTAGAATAATAGTACTTATGACAAATAAATGCACAAAATGTTGATTTCTAGTTGTTCAGAAAAAATTTATGAAAAACAATATTTTAGGAACCCTTAGACGTATAGATGTCTGCCACCACTGAAATTAAAGCTGGTTTATTTGTTTCTGTTTAGTGGCGCCAAACCTCATTGGTCATCAACGCTATTTGTATTTTATTTAATTTTGCTAATATTCGTTAAATTTTATTTATTTTTTATGAATGGAATATGGTCCGGGTGCGGTAATAAAAAAACTCAAATAATAGATAGTTATACTATTTTATTGAGCCAACGTTTCGGCCCACGTTGCAGAGCTTCGTCAGGGCTAAAAAAAAATGTGAGAATTTAAAGAAACAAGAATAAAAGATATGACAGGAAAGTGGGCTTCTGAAATGCAGAGAAAAGGAAAAAAAAATTTTTTTGCATTTCAGAAGCCCACTTTCTTGTTATATCTTTTATTCTTGTTTCTCTAAATTATCACATTTTTTTTTTTTATTAATATTTCTTTTCCCCCAATTATGTATATTACCATTTATTGTTCACCTAATTTAAATACTTTTTTACTATGTTTACATTACAAATTATTTTCATTATTGTGGCATAATTGCCATCCCCACTCCTCCCAATACAAACTGTCACTTTGTCTTTGACTGCCGTCAAAACAGGTATGCATTCTGTCTCATCTTTGTATTTTTTCTTTTTTCATCTGTTTATTTGTACATTCTTTAATATTTCTTCTCTTATCTATCTGTTATTATTACCCTTTTCATTTACTATTTACAACCTTTAATTTTTCTTATTATACTTACTTTTCATTTTATACCCCTGTTATTTTACACTTATGTTTTTTTCTTTTTTCCTTTTTGTCAGATTGTTGTTGCAATACTAGCAGTTCGGAGGCGTTTCTTTTGAAATAAGATAGGAGTGGGTGAGCCTCGTGTGACCTATTCTCAGCCTAGTCAGTACAACTTCCTCTCTACGGCATTTGCGACTGGAGGTACCCCAGGGCTTGACATCCTTTTTAATAATTTTTAATTAATCATTGGGCTTTCGTTCCACAATGATTGCCATTTATCTTTGACTTCCTTTACAAGAGGCTTCAAACAAGTTTATATTTGTTTGAAGAAGTGAATTTATAACAAATACACAAATTGAGTTAGCTTAGAGAAAAAAAAATAGCTTAGACAAAGATAAATACATTCATTGGAATGTGATTTTTTCCATTTATCTTTGACTTCCTTTACAAGAGGACTGCTCATCTCTGACGGAGTTAAAATTGCTTTACCCCGTCCCGGAAGCGCGAGAGCTTCTCTTGCAGCGTGATCGGCTAGTTCATTCCCTGCAATTCCTACATGGCTTGGAACCCATATAAATGTAACTGACATACCCATGTTGTGTAGAGCTTTTGAGTGAAAATGGATGCAGGATATTATCGGATGTTCTGGATACATACAATCTAAACCTTTTATCGAGCTTAATGAATCTGTAATTATTGTAATGTTGGTGTGGTTCAAAGACAAACAGAAGTGAAGTACTACTGCTATTGCATTTAGTTCAGCAGTGAATAATTAAAGCTAGTTTAAGCAATTTATAAAATTTATCTTCGTAAGAGTATTAGTTTTCATGATATTTGCTGAAATAAATTGATTTGTAGTAGTTACGACAAAATTTTATATGAAAAAGTCATATTCATATTCAAATATAAAAACTACGACCCCTGCAAAGATAAACGTCATAAACTGTACTAAAGTGCATTGTTTTTAATTTGAATGATGGCAGACATCTGTACGTCTAACCGTTCCTGAGATATACTTTTTTATAAATCGATAATTGTTTTCCAAACAGTCGAATATTTTGTGTTTATTTTGGTAAATATCTTAAAAACTTCTTCTCCTACGAAGGTAAATGTTATCAAGTGCTTTATATCTCATTAAAGTATATTTACTTAGATTGCTGACAGACATATGTCTGATAGTTCCTGACATAATGATTTCCCACAATAACTTCACTGACAACAGATTTTTCAGTTTATATTTCATGAAATTTTGCTTTAAAAAAAAAACAACTGTATCTCGGGTAGTATTATACGTAAACAGCTTTCCATTTTACTCGGGCTCATATTTTATCAAATATACTCTACTGAAAATGATTCTCTTAGGTTTTTTAGTGTTGGAGGTAGTTTCAAAGATATGGAGCTCCAAAAGAAAATGGAGGAAACTCCAAAAGGTACTTAAACACTATTGTCGAATATTATGAAAAATACTACTTCTACGAAGATGAACATCATAATTTTTTTTTTTTCTGGTTCTCAAATAAACTGCTTTATAGTACATTAAATTAGCTGTAATTTGAGTGCTAATAGACATCTGAACGTATTATGGCTCCTGAGATATATTAAATCAATCAATTATTTTTATGTGAAATTCAAGACTTTATCGAACATGTTTCGGATTGTCCGATTTGGCTCAAATATGCACTGTTTTGTTCTATATATATCTATAATTTGTTGCTATTTTAAAGGTAGCTTCGTAATGCCTCTCTCATAGAAGTCTTCGTCTCTATTGCAGAAAAACTCTAGAAACCGATTTTCATAGTCTTCTCTTGATGCCAATTTCTTATCACCAAGAAAGTTTTCACACTGCAAGAAAAACATGATAATCGTTTGGTAACAGGTCCAAACTATATGGAGGATGCATCAAAACTTCCCAACCAAGCTCCCGGAGTTTCTGGTGATTTATATTTTAGAAAATTTACTCTACTTAAAATGATATTCTCTTAGATTTTCTAGTGTTAGTAGTTTTTTATGATATTTGACAAAATAAACTCACAAAATGCTAATTTCTAGTTGTTCGTATAAAATGTTGGGTTTTAGGAAAAATATATCTCTAGATCCATAAGACGCACATATGTCTGCCAACACTCAAAACAAAGGAAATTTAACATACTATAAAGTAGCTTAGGACATATATCTTCGTAGGGGTAGTAGTTTTTATGATATTCACATATAAATATAAATTTGGCAAATGAAAATTTGTCTGAACAACTACAAATCAATTTATTTTAGCAAATTTCAGGTAAAATTTTACTCTTACGAAGATAAACATCATAAACTACTTTATTGCTCATTAGACAAGCTTTAATTTGAGTGCTAATAGACATTTGTAGGTCACATAGTTCCTGAGATATAGATTTCTCAAAATAAATTAGCTAACTACTAATCTTTCAATAGATATTTAAGAAATTTTGGTTTTTAAAAAGCTATATCTATTGGGTGTAAATAGCTCTTTTAGGGCTAATATTTCAGCAAATTTACTCTTCTTTAAATAATGTTCGCTTAGATTTTCTAGTGTTGTTGGTAGTTTTTAAGATATAGATCTCCGAATGAAAATTTTTTTTTTTGACGTTTTGAAACAGCCACTATTTTTTATTCCCCCTATCTATACTTGGCAGACTCATTAATTTTGACTAGTAATTATACATAGTTTTCATTAGAGTAACCTGAAATTGGGGTGATATAACTGCATTTTTTTCTACCGGGCTCTTTCAGTATTAGTACAGAGTGCAGTAAAGAAGAATAGATAAAAAAGTGCATTGCATTGCTGGTGAAAGGAAGGCTGAGGTCAGTGGAGAACTTTCCAATTACTCTTCAGTGAGAGTTCATTTACAACTCAATGAAGTTTCTTTGAATGAACAAATCTTTAAATCATCATAATTTTTTAATGTCAAAATGTAAACAAGGTCGGATTTACCTAAATGCTCGGTGCTCTACGTCTAAGGACAAGGTGTCATTTAAACAAATGTTTAAATAACAAAGTAAATTATTAGATAGGTAAACAGCTAAATTTTAAAATTTACAATAATGAAGGCTTAGCGAACACAAAGGTTGGATGCCGATATCACCAATCGTTTTCTACATACAAATGCCCAGTGAGGCCCTACCAAACCCAAATCGACTAAATTAGTTTTGACGCAATCTTCCCGTCTACGTTTCGGTCTTCTTCTTAGATATTTATCCGTGATTAGATATTCACTGTTTATTGGCATGTTAGAGATCTGTTCGTTACTAAGTCCAACAACCTTACGGGCCACAATGCTATAAACTGAATTGTATTTACCATGTGCAGTTCTCTCAGTTCGTTGTTGTGTAGACTTCTAAATTCTCGCGTTAACTCATCATTTTTCAGGACGAATATTTTACGTAATACTTTATTTTCAAAAGCCTTAAGGCGCTTTTCTTTCCTTAGTGTAAGAGGTCACGTTTCGCACCCATAAAGAACAGTGGGAAGGATAATAGTATTGTTAATTCTAATTTTTAAGTTTTTGTACAGAAGGTGCGAGCTAAGCAATTTCGAAATTGGAAACAAGCACCCACCTTTAACCTCACTTTTATTTACTCAACAAATTATTTTATTCTAGTTACGGTAAAAACTAAATACTTAAACTTAAATGTGTACAAAATACTAATTTGCAATTGGAGATGGGACGATCTCGTGGAGCTATTACGTAGAACCGTTCTACAGAGGCAAGCTTATCTGATCCAGGTCCAAACAATGCAACCGTACCGCGGAGAGTTTAATGAACTGAGTTTGAAGGTTCTACGAACTCAAACAAACCTTTGTTTTTAATTATGAGTTAATAGATACCTGTGGATTTATATAATGAGAAGAAGATGGTTGTGGGTGCGGTGAGTGAAGTTAAATGAGTAAAATTTTATTCATTAGTGACAACGTTTCGGCCAGAATTTCAGGCCTTCATCAGGGCTAAGAACAAAAAACAAGATAACAACCAATGAATAAAAGGATATACAGAATGATTAGAAAATAACTAACATTATGGATACATAAATAGTGTTGAAATATATGAATAGTTGAAGTATCATAAGAAGATAAAGGTTGTATGAGAAGAGTAATATTAAAATTAAGTAAGAGGAAAGAACAATTATTAAAATATATATGAAAATCTCGTTAGTAAATATATGTAAATAAAATAAAAAAAATATTTCCTACTTCTCATTGTCTTTAAACTTTTTTATCGTATGTTCTCTACCTAATAATTTTTAAAAAAATATGAAGAGAGGATTATTCCATAGGCCATAATCTGTTCTAGCCAGAGTGGGAAGATCCAGTTTTCATTCCGTGGGACAGCCACGAAATAAAAGACAAACCCCTCTCCCGGATTCGAACCTGCGTGGCTACAGACTTGAGTTTGTTAAGGTGAAACTTGAATTCCGCCGGCTACAAGCGGCCTTAACTCAAACAATACTGACACCGTCTTTTGACACGATTTTTTCCTGGATCCAACCAATACTAAGCTTACCCCACGAGTCCACCAGGCTCTGAGATACTCTTCTCTCCTTTTGTCCTATTGTGATCAATAAATTAAAACCAACTTTGGTAGCACATCTTCAGCGGCAATATTCGACGTTAGCAAAGAGACTGTTTGAAATGGGTTTGCCACTGACGAAATTATTATCAACATTTTTATTTCTCTAGTATATTTCTTTTAAATCTATTTTTATTTATAATTCATTTAATGTTTCATTATTTTACATTTGTTTTAGTGGCAAAACCATTTGAAACCTCTCGCCATTTGATTACTAACAATTAATAATAAATAACTAGGTGTGTTTTTCGTAGTCTAAAAAAACTGACTATTTCTGTTCATAATAATTGTCAATGTATTGTTTTATGTTCAAGTATAAACATTGTTGTTTATACTAATAATAGTACAAGACCCGTGAAGAAATAAATGCAGTTATCTCACCCAAATTTCTGATTACTTTAATGAAAACTAGGTATAATTACTAGTCAAAATTCATGAGTCTGCCAAGTATAGGTAGGGGGAATAAAAAATGGTGGCTGTTTCAAAACCTTAAAAAATACATTATTTTTTCATTCGGAGATCTATATCTTAAAAACTACCAACAACACTAGAAAATCTAAGAGAACATTATTTAAAGAAATTAAATTTGCTGAAATATTAGCCCTAAAAGAGCTATTTACGTCCAATAGTTCTCGAGATATAACTTTTTAAAAAGCAAAATTTCTTAAATATCTACTGAAAGATTAGTGGTTAGTTAATTTATTTTGAGAAATCTATATCTCAGGAACTATGTGACCTACAGATGTCTATTAGCACTCAAATTAAAGCTAGTTTAATGGACTATAAAGAAGTTTATGACCTTTACCTTCGTAGGAATAGTAGTTTTCAGGATATTTGCTTACATTGATTGATTTATAGTTGTTCGAACATATTTTCATTTGCCAAATTTATATTCATGTGTGAATATCATAAAAACTACTACCCCTGCGAAGATAAGTGTCATAAACTACTTTATAGTAAATTAAATTTCCTTTGTTTTGAGTGTTGACAGACTTATGTGCGTCTTATAGATCTAGAGCTATATTTTTTCAAAAATCCAACATTTTATATGAACAACTAGAAATCAGCATTTTGTGAGTTTATTTTGTCAAGTATCATAAAAACTATTACTTCTACAAAGATAAGTATAATTAACTATTTTGTAGTAAATTTAACTAGCTTTAATGTGAGCGCTAGCAGACATCTATACGTCCAATGGTTTCTGAAATGAACTTTTTCATAAATCAAACTTATTTTCCGAACAACTATAAATCAATTTATTTTAGCAAATATTATGAAAAATATATTAGGGGCCCTAATATATCACCAACTACTAATCTTTCAGTACGTCCCATGCAACATTTTTATGAAATGTTGCTTTTTAAAAAGCTATATCTCCAAAACTATTTAATGTAAATAACTCTATTAGAGCTCATATTTTAGCAAATTTACTCTTCTTTAAATGACGTTCTCTTAGGTTTTCTTGTGTTGTTCCTACTTTTTAAGATATAGAGCTCCGATTGGAAAATTAGATTTTTTTATCGCTTTGAAACAGCCGCCATTTTTTATTCCCTCTACCTATTCTTGGAAGACTCATTAATTTTGACTATTAATTATACATAGTTTTCATTAAAGTAATCAAAAATTGGGGTGAGATAACTGCCTTGTTTCTCCTCTTGGGCTCTTGTACTTTAAGGAGTGTACCTAACGATTCATCTTTATCATTAAAAAAAAAAAAAATGAGCAGTTTATCACTGGTTTCCACAAAAACTGATGTATTTAAATAAATAAACTTTGAAGGAATATTTTTTTTTTATTTTATTTTAGATTTGACAGAAAATAAATAAAACGATGTATTTTTATAATTTAATTTTTGAATGGAGTAAGGATCGTAGAGATAAGAAAATGCTAGGCGCAGCATGACGCATATTTAGAAAAAAAGGTCAGTGTTGCCAATAGCTATTAATACTGTCACCTCTATAGTTAAAATAGTACAGCACACATTTGCGCTTAGTTGATTTATTTCATACACATATGAATCATATTTTAAATTCGATGGGAATTTTCATGATGGATTTATAAAAAATGCTTTATATGTACCTAAATATTACAATAAAATTACAACTATTGTTGAAATGCTTCAAATATATGTATGGTAGATTATAGAAGAAAAGCGCCTTAAGGTTGTATGGTAAACGTCCGAACTACCGAAACGTAGATAATAATGATATTTTATTTATTCTGGGAGGAGTCCCTTTAGAATAATACAGAGAAATAGACAGATGTGGGCAGAGGAGCCTCAGAGATACTTAAACAAAAATACAAATAAATATAAATAGTCATTATAAAAAACAATTATAAGTTACTTTCTCACTTTAATCAGTTGGACAATAAAAAACTAAAATAAAATTATGTAAAAATAATTAAGAATGATGTAATAATTTATATACATATGTACAATTATATCGATTTACAATTTTATGGGGTCTGGATAGAACAGATAAGAAATGATCGAACAGACGGGATTTAAAGGTAGGAAGGGTATTGGAGCGATGAATATTGGAAGGGATGGAGTTCCAAGGGAGAATAATGAACGATCTATCGAAAGGAGCGGCTCGGTGTGTGCTTGTGTATAAATATGAAGACTGAGAACGGGTATTGTGGGAACCAACTGAAGATTTAAATTGAAAGAGCTCGGAGATGTTTAAAGGAGAGCGAGATTAGATGACTTGGGAGATGAAGAATGCCAGGAAATACTTACGACGGTCGGAAGGATAAAGCCACTTCATCTCTGTATAAAAACGGGAAACAGATTCGCTTGGAATCCCGAAGATGAATCGTACATAGCAATTTATCAAACGTTTTAATTTCGTCTCGAGATCACCAGAGACGCTCCCATACTGTCCTGTTGAAGTTCTACAAAGTGGGGCGAAACAATGGCAAAATAAATAGTTGTTAACTATTTTTGTTCTCTTTTGACCGTACCCCTGACCATCTTCTTCATAATTTATAATGATTTTTGTTTGATATATAAAAATAATTACTTTTTAATTAATAGGCTCCAACCTGTTGGGAACCACTGTCAGAGACGAATAGGAATATACAAGCTTATAAAAAATAAGTTTATAGGATATGAGGTTTAGATTAAGGATATAAAGTTTTAAGTTGTTACAATTTCCTACAATTGTCTACATGCACATAGTAGCAGCAGCTATAGCAATAGTACAATAGGACTTTCGATATTTGTATCATACAAAATGTTCATCGTTGAATTTAGGCTTAATATTGGATCTACTTGTCGCAAATTCAAGACGTACAAACGAAACAAAGTTCGGAATGAACGTTTATTTTGTTCATTTGACTTCTGTCTACGATTACATTCGATTTACTCTAACTTCATTATAAAAAGGAATAATATAAAGATAAGTGAAATGGAAGGAAAAGTAAATATTTAGCAAATTAGATAGTAGGTGATAAAAAATCATATAAATAGTACTACATAACCTATAAATTAAGCATTCGTTCGAGACTTTTTGTCAATTATTTTTTTAATTTAATTACTTAAACATATAATAGGGGTATTCATGATGTGTTAAATATAAAACGTTTTACCATCTTAAATGTTATAATTATAGGATTGTGAGCAGCCTTATTTAAAGTCATGTTAAATGTATAAGAGCTCTTAGCGGATTTTTGAGCAACTTGTTTTATAACCTTTCCTTCCAAAACTTCTTGTTTTTATTTTTTATTAAAGTAATTTATTACAACGTTCCTAAATTAAGTGAAAAGTAGAAGTTGTGAGAAAGTTTGGCAACTGAATGCCTTGTTAATCTTCTAACTTGTGAGGAAGAGAATCAAGATGAAGTAATTGACAACTGTCATTATATTATTATTATTATTGCCATCTATTGCTTTATTATCTATAAAAACCTCCAAAAGAGTAGTAACACAATTATAACACAGACTACGAGCAAGTAACCTAACACAACAAAAATAATGGTGAAGAGCTCAGCTGATCTGTTACGTCACGTCATTCTCCATTTAACAAACCTAGTAACAGACTCTCAACCATGTTATGTGTTATATCGTTTTAACATGCTAAAATAAGTAATTATTTAACACGAGTTTTTCCATTTAACACGCTTTAACATGTTAAACTAAAGATAATGAATGCTCCTAATGTCTTTATAAAGTTATATTTGTGCTGTGTTAAATAAAAAATAAACTGTTGAAATTAATTAAGAAAATTTGAAACAAAATATTTACACAAAATGGATAATATTTTAAAATATGCAATCTTACACTACACTCATTTATTAAACTTGAAGGTTGGGTAAAGTTTTTAATTAATTAAAACACAGAGAGCCAAATAACCCATCTGCATGAGCGAATTTGCCATGATTTGCCAAATGTGTAGCAGTACCTTTACACCAAGGAAGGTTACTACCTATCTTAAGAACAACATTATGCCTTGTATATTCATGATTGTAGGTTTATTTTCGTGATTATTGGAAGTAATAACAAAAATGATAAAAAGAATATATATCTAGCATTAGTATTTATAATGTTGATAAATTATTATCTTTAGTAGTTACTTATATATCTTTCCGCCTAAATATCTTTGGATTCAGAAGACACTGGTTATTTACATCGATTGCTTTGTTTATAACCTGGCACGACTATTTATTGTTATCGAAATATTATCTCCTTCAAAAATATATTTGTAATGAAATTAATAATTTTTATGAAGTGTGAATATTTAGTTTAATTATGTTTGAATAATTATTAGTTTCCAGTAATTTTATTACTATTAGATGTTAAGATGAATTAAATTCGTTTGTTTTTTATTATCTTTACAGGTATATAATTATGATCTATGTTATTACAGTTTAGCTTTCATTAAGTAACCAACACAATTCATATCAATTAATCATTATGGTAAATTTATAGGATGTTTTTGTTTTATTTATTTAAGTGTTTCGACCACTAGGGTCATTTACACTGAATTTACAAAGTTAGTACATTACTATTAACATATTTACAATGTTACAAGGTGAGAAAGATATATATAATTACAAAGTGAGAAAGTTTAAAAATTAACAGTTACTGTTACAAGTTACATTACAATTTACAAATTTAAAATTACAATTACTATTACTATTACAAGTTACATTACATTACAATTTACATTTTACAATTAGTTAGACTATATGTGATCATAAATATTAATGATTTTTAGAAAGTGAAAAAGTTTTGTTATTTTTGTGGGATCTTCGCTCAACATTTCCTGTAAATCTGAAGAAAACCGATGTGGTTCGTGAGCTATACATTCAGTGAGAATATGCCTAACGGTGAGATCGTTTCCACAGTAGCGACACGTCGGTGCATTTTCTTTTTTCATGAGATGACCGTGAGTGAGTCGAGTATGGCCTATCCGAAGACGGGTTAATACCCTAGGATGTAAAATCGCGTATCTTAACATGCAACTTGCAATGCTATATAAGAAACTACAGAATCTGAGTATCGTTAAATGAGAAAAATGAAATATTTAGTTGCCAGTTTCTTAATTTTCATTTCCAGACATCAAAAGAAGATTTTAAAGATAGTTAAAGCAAATAATCACATTCAAATTTAATGTAAGTCAATTCATATTAAAAAAAAATTAAATTCACAGTATGGTTTGACATACGGTTTTGTGTAAAATTGATTTGAATTTTTAGTGCAGTTGGAAAGCCACTCATCCGAGTATTTTAACCAAAATGTAAGTAACCAAAACGTTATAGATCTTTTTGTCGAATTGAACTTAAAAACATTAATTAGTGAACTTACATAATTTTTCCAATAGCTATAAATCGTCTTCTGTTTCATACTTTTCAAAAACATTATTAGTAATAAAAAGTAATGGGGAATGAGACGGTCGTAAAACATGTTACCTGAAATATTTTATGTTTGAAGTTTTTTACGTCACCGTTTTTTTTAATATTGATGTTATTAACTGTTAAATGAATCTTTTAAAAATTTCAAGTTTCAAATTTTCTTTAGTGAATAATGTTGGTATTAAGTACTGTTAGGTTGGAGAAAAACAAATTAATTAACAAACATGCAGAAGTTGTAAAAGTTATCATTTTCTTACAATCGAACGCATTAATTAGAAAAAGCAATAATTTCAATCATTTTTCAAGGTTATAGGTCAGGTTATGGAAGCATGTTGATCCTTAGTGAATGACCAGTTCAATTCCAGTGCCATAAATATCGCCAATGCAACTTATACAAAACATTGGTACTAGTTTACTAAATAAGGTCTAGTGGTAGGAACTTCAGAACTAACTTATCGACCAAGGAGGTACCATAACCCTATTCTCCTTGTAAGCAAAACTGACGCAGGCCACGCCCCTTGAAGACTACTTTGAACTTAATAGGAATTTCGCACATTAATGTATTTATCTGCAAAACCGTTCATTTAATCGCAACTGTAAGGAGAATAGAAGTTGTAGTAGATGGTAAGAAAAAAGGAAACAGGAACAGTTATCTACAGCGCACCACTCTGTATTTGGGTTAATAGTTATTAGCCCGAATTCGAACCGGCGCTGCTGCAGTTATTAGGCTCCAACGACCTACACCTTAATTTCTTGAGCTATAAAAAACCCTCTCTCAACTGTCAAATGTAGCGTGTCGGATGCCACGCCTACGAAAGTAATTGACCCCAGCTTCAGGTGTTGCTCGCTCTGGAAGGATACCTTCTCCATTATACCTTCCTCCAAGACTATATTGGAGCAGATAAGCTGCCAGTAAAGCTGAAATTGATGATTATGGTGAACATCAGGGACATGAGAGAGGAGTAGAAGCCAATCACCGGTTGCCTTCAATTTAGTCTTGATTAAAATATACTTATTTTGTAAAGTAAATACTTATTACCCTGAGCTCTGATGGCATGACCAACACCCCTTCTTGGGCTCCACTTTCCCTTGAAGGAGAATAATGTATGCTACTCCCAAGTTCTGATGAAATCAAGTAATTCTTGATCTTCCCACCCTGCTTTACTTTTTCCTCCTTTAATAATCCTATATTCTTTCTTATTGGATTCATTCCATTATTATTTGTGCTTCATTCAGCAAATCCTTTGCCGGTCGTGCTACTTCATTTGGAATTCCCAGCCAATTTATCATCGGAAAGCTAACCGTTTCTTTCGAACCCCAATAGAATTTTTGACTTATCGAATATCAATCCTAACCAAAATCAATAAATTTTTAAATATTTAATTCAACATCGACATCCAAATCATTGAATTTTAAATCGAATATTTTAATATTATTTGTAAAAGCCTTTCCTTAATATTCCAAAAACATATAGGCGTTCACTAATACATTCCTTTTGAATGGAATATGGTCCGGGTGCGGTAAAAAAAAAACTCAAATAGTAGATAACACTATTTTATTGAGCCAACGTTTCGCCCCACGTTGCAGGGCTTCATCAGGACTAAAAAAGATACAAACACTATAGTTACAAAAAAAAAAAAAACACAAGTGTAAAATAACAGGGGTATAAAATGAAAAGTAAGATATAATAAGAAAAATAAAGGTTGTAAATAGTAAACGAAAAGGGGAATAGTAACAGATATATAAGAGAAGAAATATTAAAGAAAGTTATATTAAATTAAGTTAAAGTTAGTTACTTTCTTTAATATTTCTTCTGTTATATATCTGTTACTATTCCCCTTTTCGTTTACTATTTACAACCTCTATTTTTCTTATTATATCTTACTTTTCATTTTATACCCCTGTTATTTTACACTTATGTTTTTTCCTTTTTGTAACTATAATGTTTGTATCTTTTTTAGTCGTGATGAAGCCCTGCAACGTGGGGCGAAACGTTGGCTCAATAAAATAGTATAATTATCTACTATTTGTTTTTTTTTTACCGCACCCGGACCATATTCCATTCATCTATACACACGGTCAATTAATAATCTTCCAATACTTTCCTTTTATGTGTTCTTTTGTAGGACATTCACTTTTGGTGTTAATGCGTCTGTTTATTGAAGCCAGGGGGTGAACGACCAGCAAAGAGATAATAACTTGGAAATATAAATAAAAACATAGTTTAGCAAGGAGCCACTATTAGAAGGATTATATTTACTTTGTGTCAATTGAAGTTTATATGGGTGTATACTATTGCTGAACAAACACTGATACCAAAGACTCATGCTCAGATAAGGGATCACCTTACATCATAATTTTTGGCAACTGTGTCCATAAAGTGAACTAATAAAATTACGAACTGAATTTGACTTTTTTGTTAACTCCCGTACCTCCCAATTCTGGGGTCACTATTTTACAGGTTATCAACCTATTTTAACCAGAGTGGAAAGGTGGAATTTTCTTTCCGACTGGTAGCCACGAATGGAGGTAACTCCGCTGCAGACTCGAGGTTGATAAGGCGATGCCTTAACACACTCGACTACCAAGGCATCCTAACCTATTGGTTGTCTACTTATTTCTTGAAATACGGTTGAATTCCATCCACAAAATATTAAACCCTGGTTGATTCTATCTCAACTGTTGGTCAACATGGGACTTAGTCAACAAACTGCCTAGTAACGTTTTACGGCGATGATGACGTTGAACATCGTCACCCTCTACCAAGAATATTGGTCGTGCATGCCCTTTTCCATCAGTTTATTATTGTGAATTTATTTTGCAAACTAACTAATCTAATTGCTAGCCTGAGCCCCAAAGCTCAACTCCGTGTTTCCAGATGGGTCTTATTATTGTCAGGTAGATCAGTCTTTTGTAATGAATTAGATGTTAAGATAATTTGTCTATTAAGTGCTGTAATAGTCAAAATCAACGTGTAATTTCCTGTCTTTTCAGTCTTGTGTGAGGATTCCAAGTTAGTCGTATGTCCAGATGTAGTCCAAGGTACCGGATCTGTTTAGACAGGGGTACGAGCAACATTATTAAAGGATACTTTATAATTATTAGGATAGTCGGTAGGTTTACGACGAAGAGTAAAGGTGATTTGATGGGATTTATTTTAATCCTCTAATTACGACACCATTCGTTGAGGGCTGTGATATGGAATTGGAAAGTTTGGGATGCAACCCTTTGGTTATTATCAACTACGAGCACATATGTGTAATCGGCATATGTGCAGCTGACATGAGAATAGTGTTAGGATGTCAGCTGTATAGACGGTGTATGCGATGGGACCGAGGATACTACCTTAAGGAACACCTGCGGACTGAGAATAGAGGGATGAATAGGATTCCTTGTGGTTTACTTGGAATAATCTATCAGTGGGGAAGGAACGGATAATGAGAAAGTATGAGGAGGTAGGAATTTATTGAGTTTGTAAAGCAGTCCCGAGTGTCAGACTCGATCAAAAGCCAGTTCTGGATAGCCTGCTCCAAAGAAGACAAGACTACGTCCGCAACACGATGAAATTTCTGGATAGTGGAGTAGGATGTTCGGAATGCAAACTGGTGATCAGGGATCATATGATTGCAATCTAGGATGGAGTATCGGCGTTTTAAAATGAGTTTTCGGAAGATTTTCCCATAATCGGTAGTAAAGAGATAGGGTGGTAGGAGAATGGGTATTCTGGCGGCTTTTGGGGTTTGGGTATCATTTTAACATTAGATAATTTCCATGTTACTTAAAATTTAAAAGTAAATTATTTACTAGTGTTGCAGGTCCAATGTAGCCATAATTGACGCAAGGATGGGTGTCTGCAAGAGCAAGCCGAAACCCAGGAAAAGCCTCTTGAGTGAAACCCAACGAGAGAGCCTCAGTACAATGTTTAGACCTGTCAATGCTGGGAAACCCGCTATCACCAAACATACAGTAATAGTCAAATGGCGGGAAATCCTCACCGAGTATTTGTTGAATTTATTCACAGAATACCTTTTCAAAACTGATGATATCGTAGAACTAGAAGACCTGGAGGCCTTTTATTATAACATGGTAGAGGGTCCAACTGAGAACCGTGCACTCATAATAATGTCAATGTTGGGCACTGATCGAAATATTCATCCTCAAACCTTGCGTAAGTACATCGTAAATTTGTTGCAGACTTATATGAATATACTTAAAAAGTCCAATATAGAAGCTTATACATCCTGGACACAAGGAGACGTAGTTTGCGACAAGGATCTAAACACTTTGGCGGACTATTGTATGAAGGAAATCATCTACTCAGAAAGTGGTAATCTGGAAATAAACGAACTAGAAAAATGGCTCGTTGTCTGCAGTTTCTTAAGAGAAGCATTCGAATCGATTATGCACCAACTGTGTAATATGGATGTCGGGGAATTGAAACCTACGCTTCCAGTTGCTGATGGAAAAACTAGCACTTTGAGGTTACCATTGGTTCTCTTACTGTCCCACCTCACCCGCCTCTATACAAAGAGGGTTTGGAGGCTACTCTACGACTCATGGACTGACCCCCATTCCTGGGTTATTCTCCAGATGAGCATACTGAACCAAGGTCCGAACTTAGTCATCATTGAGGAATCGGGTGGTTTCGTCTTCGGTGGATTCGCCTCACAGTCGTGGAAGATAAACACTGGTTTCTATGGTGACAACGGTTGTTTCCTATTCCGACTAAGGCCTGATATGTTCGTATGTACATCATCTTCTGTTAACAAACATTACCAATACTTATTCGATGGCAAGGGTATGTTCCCCAAAGGTTTGGCATTTGGAGGATTTCTAAACTACTTTGGACTTTTCTTGAATCCTGATTTCGGACCCGGACAAGTTTCGGATACATGCGATACATTTTCGGATTACGAGCCCCTGAGTGAGGAAAAGAATTTTTATTTTACCCGCATTGAAGTGTGGGGGATCGGCGAACCCGGACCTAAGAGATCCAATGAAAGTAACAAGATATCATTCGATCCCTACGTGGCAGACGCTAAAAGGTCTATGACGGCTCCAGAAGACTTGACTCAATCATTTCAGGAATCTGATAGATGGAACTTCGTGTAACAATAAGATGGAGATAAAACTGCACCGTGTTATCCCACCTTTAATTTTTTTCGAATAAATATTTTCAAAGAAGAAGCATTTTAATATTTGCTTACTGTATTTAATAATTTAATTCAATGCTGTCTTGGTAAATTTATATATACTCCTTATTTGTTAACATCACTATATAACTTCCTTAATTATTTTGTATGTATTAGCGTTGGTGAAACATTTTTTGTTCTTATAACGATAGATGAAAGATATCGTCAATATGGTCTATTGACCATCTTTCTGATATCTAGTTCCTTCTTTGGCACAGATTATGAAAACAACAAAACAATCTCTATTTATCTTCAGGAATCAGTTTCAGTCAGCTAGTTGGCCAGAAGTAGATTTCCCAAGGTAGGGAAATCTTCACTGTAGAGATGGGAAAAAAATATCTAAAACTGAAATTGAGTAGTGGAGAATATAAGATATGACCACCAACTGAAATTGAGTAGTGGAGAATATAAGATATGACCACCA
>NW_027114717.1:237993-243270 GCF_000696795.3 Halyomorpha halys | reverse complement strand
CCACCAACTGAAATTGAGTAGTGGAGAATATAAGATATGACCATATAATGTTCAGTGGCGCCAAACTTCATTGGTCATCAACACCATTTATATTTTATTTAATTTTGCCAATATTCGTTAAATTTTATGTATTTTTTAAATTTGATTATTTATTATTTTATTATTACTATTTTTTTTTCCGTTCCGATCAAGGTATATTTTTGTCAGTAAATTTTGTGATTTTAAAAACTGAAACACCAATTTTATTACTTTATCATCGTCTCAAAGGGTTTTTGAGATATCTTGCTTTAGTCCTGAGCTCTTGAAGTGTGGTGTGAAATATGGGCATCGTTGGAAAATATGGCTTATTGTTAGATTGTTGTTGCAATACTGGCAGTTCGGAGGCGTTTCTTTTGAAATAAGATAGGAGTGGGTGAGCCTCGTGTGACCTATTCTCAGCCTGTACGACTCTCTACGGCATTTGCGTCTGGAGGTACACCAGGGCTTGACGTCCTTTTTAATAATTTTTAATTTATTCATTGGGCTTTCGTTCCAAAAAGATTGCCATTTATCTTTGACTTCCTTTACAAGAGGCTCAATATTTGCCTGAAGAAGTAAATTTATCACAAATACGCAAATTGAGTTAGCTTAGAAAAAAAAAAATAGCTTAGACAAAGATAAATACATTCATTGGAATGTGATTTTAAAATTTCCAAAACTTAACACGCATTTACAGAAATTCCGTTTATGATTAATTATGCATTGTTTTGGCCGCCTGAACCAGTCTTCTCTATGCCTGTCTCGATGGGCAACTGCTTTACAGATTTCTGCATGCAGCTATTTCGCATCTTTGTCCATTCTGCCTCTCCTTCTAGTTTTTGGCCTCCCAAGTGGTCTCTTGCCAACTACTGTTGTGTAGAGGCGTTCTCATGGATTGCTTCGAGCCACATGTCCAACCCATCATGACCTCGTCGTATTCACATCATGATATATCGATTGATCAGTCTCTGCAAGCAGTTAACTGTTCTGGATAATTGGATCTGATCCCAGATTGTTGCTTTAATAGTACGGAGTAGAGATATGATATCGATATTCAACAACCATCGATGTTTTTTTTAAACCATTTCAGTAACATAAAGACTGTTCTAAAGACTACGCATGCTTCGGCCAGTCAGAAGTGCTTTTTTAATCAACCAATAGGACATGGACTCCAAAAAACATCAATGTTTTAAAATATCGTTCCTTACAATACATTACCCAAAATACATCGATAGTTTTTGAACATCCATTTGAGTAACATAAGGTCTGTTCCAACGATCACACATTCTTCGGCCTGTCAGAAGGGATTTTTGGAATTAAGAATCCTATATCGACTTCAAAAAACATCGATATTTTAAAATATCGTTACTTAGTATAGATTGCCCAAAATACATCGATGTTTTAAAATATCGTTGGTTACAATACATTACCCAAAAAAATCGATGTTTTTTGTAGTGGTTGTCGGATTCTTAGTTTCAAAAACCACTTCTGACAGGCCGTAGAATGCGTGATCGTTGGAACGGACCTTATGTTACTCAAATGGATGTTCAAAAACTTCGATGTATTTTGGGTAATGTATTGTAAGCAACGATATTTTAAAATATCGATGTATTTTGGGTAATGTATTCCAAGTAATGATATTTTAAAAACATCGATGTTTTTTGTAGTCGGTGTCGGATTCTTTATTCCAAAAATCACTTCTGACAGGCCGTAGAATGCGTAGTCGTTGGAACAGACCTTATGTTACTGAAATGGTTGTTCAAAAACATCGAAGTATTTTTGGCAAAGATTTGTATGCAATGATATTTTAATATTGAGCATAGATATTTTAAAACATCGATGTTTTTCTAGTCGTAATTTATCTTTATTACGTCGTTAGCGTGATGGTTGGAGGTCCTTTTTTATCCCACTACATTGTTGATAGGATACTGTTTGTACTGTAATTTTTTGTTTTCATTTAGTAACTTTTGGAAAAAAAAAAATGAAAAATTGGGATAAACGTAAAACATCGATGTTAAAAAAACATGGGCTTAAAAACATCGATGTTTTCAATACATCGACATTGATGTCGCATCCCTAGTACGGATGAATTTCCATTCAAATCTCTCTATTTTGCTTGGCAGCCATATATCAGAGGCTTTATCGTAGGATTCTACACCCTCAGTTTGTGGTTTTTAAAGATTTTTCGGGATTTCCATATTCTTAATGAAGAGAATAAGGCTCTGTTCGTGCTTGTACGCTGGTCTATCTTTGATAAATTATGGTCTATAATAAATTGTACATAAGAAAAAAATAATGGTGGGCTGTTCACGTACACAGGAATGTTATTGTAGTACATTGGTAATTGTATGCTAAGCAGTCATTATTCGGAACTCTCAATCGACTTACTTGATGCTTAAAGTACGTAGCTTTCGTACTATCAAAAATATTTATTCGTGCCGACGTTTCGACCTTAATTTCAGGTCTTCATCAGAAAGCTTTCAGCAGAGATAATTTTCTGTTTATTTGTGAGGTTTTTTCCTGACCGTACCGTCCAACCATCATCTTCACTTATATTAATTAACTCATTACATATCCACTTTTGGAAAAGTTGTTATTAAATAGTCAATATTTGAAGATTATTCTTTGACCGCAAGTAATTAATTATAGGAAAATGGTCTGGGTGGTGGTGAAGAAAGGAATACAAATAGCACAAAAAAAAAATCCAAATTTATTATTAAACAATGTTTGATGCCACTTTTTTGCACGTTTTCATCAGGGCTAAATTAAAACAAGATACAAACATTGTAAAATATAATAAAACTATGAAAGTATACATATATGACCCCATATAGTACAACAGTCCAAGAGTAGAAAAAGTCGGTTAATTCACCCCAATTTTTTATTACGTTAATAAAAACTATGTATTATTATTATTACTAGTCAAAATGGAAGAATTTGCCAAGCATATTTGGGGGGGGGGGATAAAAACGCCTCTTTTAAAACATTATTTTGTTTTTTTTTCCATTTCGGAGCCCCATATCTTTGTAACTACCTACAACACTACAAACTCTAATAGAACATCATTTAAAGCAGAGTAAATTTACAAAAATAGTTAGTTAATTTATTTTGAGAAATCTATATCTCAGGAACTATGTGACCTACAGATGTCTATTAGCACTCAAATTAAAGATAGTTTAATGGACTATAAAGAAGTCAATGACCTTTACCTTAGTTTTCATGATATTTGCTAAAATAAATTGATTTATAGTTGTTCGGAAAATATGTATCATTTATGAAAAACTTCATTTCAGAAACCATTGGATGATGTACAGATGTCTGCTAGCAATCAAATTAAAGCTAGTTAAATTTACTACAAAATAGTTAATTATGTTTATCTATGTAGAAGTAGTAGTTTTTATGATATTTGACAAAATAAACTCACAAAATGTTAATTTCTAGTTGTTCGTATAAAATGTTGGATTTTTGAAAAATGATATCTCTAGATCCATAAGACGCACATATGTCTGCCAACACTCAAAATAAAGGAAATTTAACTTTCTATAAAGTAGTTTATGACACTCGTAGGGGTAGTAGTTTTTATGATTTTCACATAGGAATATAAATTTGGAAAATGAAAATTTGTGCGAACAACTATAAATCAATTTATTTTAGCAAATTCCATGTAAACTATTACTCCTACGAAGATAAACATCATAGACTACTTTATAACTCGTTAAACTAGCTTTAATTTGAGTGCTAATAGAAATCTGCACGTCAAATGGTTTTTGAGATATAAAATTTTCAAAATAAATTCACTAACTACTGATCTTTCAGTACGTCCCATACAAAATTTTATGAAACGTTGCTTTTTAAAAAGCAATATCTCGAGAAATATTTAACGTAAATAGCTCTATTAGGGCTCATATTTTAGCTAATTTACTCTTCTTTAAATGATGTTTTCTTAGATTTTCTTTTTTGTTCCTACTTTTTAAGATATAGAGCTCCGAATGAAAATTTTTTTTTTGTTATCGCTTTGAAATAGCCGCCATTTTTTATTCCCCCTATCTATACTTAGCAGACTCATCAATTTTGACTACTATGTACTGTATTTTTATATTTCTCTTTTATCATTTCCGTTTTCATTAGCTGTCTAATACCTTTTTTGTAATTCTTGTTTATTTATTCTTTTCACTGTACATATTGTTTGTATTTCCTTTAATTTCATTTCTTAGTTCATTTTTATATAAATTTTAACATATTTTAAATCGTTTTTGGTCATACCTTAGTTTACTTTCGTTTCGTGTTATCAATTCTCTCACTTGCTACATTTTTTTTTGTTGATTGGATCTTTTTCAGCCCTCCAAAGTTGGACGAAACGTTGGCTCACAATAAATAGTTATTAAACTATTTATTGGAAGATTATTGATTGACCGTGTGTGAAGATGAAAGGAATATGATCCGGGTGCGGTCAAAAAAACTCAAATAGTAGAAATATACTATTTTAATGAGCCAACGTTTCGCCCCACGTTTCAGGGCTATTTTGACGGCAGTCAAAACAAAAATGAATTTTTGTTTTGACTGCAGTCAAAATAGCCCTTAAGAAGCCCTGAAACGTGGGGCGAAACGTTGGCTCATTAAAATAGTATATTTCTACTATTTGAGTTTTTTTGACCGCACCCGGACCATATTCCTTTCATAAACTATTTATTGTTTAATAAAATAACTATTGAGTTATATTGACCTCGTACAGACCATCTCCTTTCTATATATTCTACGAACTTCCAAAATACTTTCATTTAGTAAATAACTTTTTATGTATATTCTTATTATTATATGATGTTCTTATTTAGCCCTGTGAAGCCCTGCCTGCTAAGTGGGACGAAACGTTTGGTACTAACACTGATTTCTATGTTTTGTGTATCATTCTTGACCATGTCCCAGACCATCTACAGTAAAAAATTAATATAGGAGCATTTGATGTATATGAGTTAATTTGAATTGCAAATGTTGATCTTTGTCACCTATTAGACAAAGGAAAATTCAAATTTTGAAATTAACGAAATAAGTTTTAGCTTTTAATTCCTTACTTTTAATAAACATTTACTAATCAGGAGTAAGTATATTAAATTTTTATTAATAATTTCTCATAATGACAAATGTCAACCTTTAATTAAACTTTACGGACTCGTTATATAATATTTTAGGAATAATTATAGTAATATCTCAAACCGGCCCAAAGAAAACATGGCAACAGTGATTAAATAAAATAAAATAAAT
>NW_027114717.1:232102-237943 GCF_000696795.3 Halyomorpha halys | reverse complement strand
TAATCACTGAATCAGAGATTATTAAAAAAATATGATAAATAAACATATAACACGGACGTTTAAAACCAGACAGCTTATTAAATTTTGTCAAGTTTAATTTTCATTACCTATATATAAAATATAAAGTTGCGTTCGTCATAATTTCAAATTTGAGTTTGGAATTCGATAAATCGAACTTTCGACTATTCGGAAGTGCCACTTCATGTAATTGATTATACAATTTTATAAAAAAAAGGCCATAATGATTTTGATTAAATCAGCAGGGTTTACTCAACTTTAAATAATGCCCTATAAAGTTTTCTAGTGCTTATGTAGTTGTAAGAGTATGTTACTCCAAATGAAAAATGAGCAAAACGTTATGTTTTTCTGGAATAAAATAAACTTCAGGGGACGTCCATCTAAAATACTATTTATTTTATGTATTTATTTTTTTAATGACATTTACTGTATAGCTTCTACAGTCTAGGTAAACTTTTTTTACTTAAAAGAACTCAAAAATGAATTTTTTGTATCTTTGGAACAGCCACCATTTTTGCAGGTAATATGATCTGATTGGCAAACCCCCATTTCAATTTTATCAATGCAATAGAGATTAAAAAAAACTATCAAAGTTTTCTTCATGTAATTTCCACTTTTTTTCATTTGCTGTTGAATTAAAAGGGACTCCTAACAAAGGCAGTTGTTTAATAATAACAGTTTTATTTATATTCTTTACAGAACTAACAGCCTCCCCTTGGGAGCTATGAGTTTGCTTTATAAACAATTTACAAACTTTCCACTTCTTCATTGATTAAATGTGTTTACATTAATTTTAAATAAAATAATAATTTGCTTATAATGAAATAAAATATTTTTTTTATTTACAGACTTAATTTAATGTAAGTTCTTTATTACTTTACACCTTAGATCCCAATTTATGGTTACAGCAGCCTAACAGTCTCCTACTCTTTGAACTATTTCATCTCACTATCATGTAATGGGTCTTCCTTTCCTTCTCTTGTTCCTTTGGTAACCACTCTATTGCAATTTTGGACCATCTTCTCATATCATGCTGTCAGATGTTTCCTTCTGCTTAAACCATAAATGCAAATACAGTTAGAGGAAGTATTGCATCGGAGAATAATAGAGGAATTGAAAACTCTAACTCATATTAGGGTGTTGATACGCACAAAGCAAATATTTATATTTATAACATCCTCTGTGTTAGTGATTTGGCATTACCTTTTTACAAAGATTGTTGATGGTTGCAGGTTTGACGGTTTGCTCTCGGCGAATGCTGTAACGAACCTGATCGGACTGTGGAAGCTGGCTCAGGAGTACGATGAAGTCCACAGGATCCCGGAGGTGATAGCTCTGGCCAACGGGACTTATGATCTGGTCCTCATCGAGATGTTCAACACAAACCTCTTCTACGGCATCGCCTACAAAACAGGGGCTCCCATGATTGGTCTCAGTTCTTGCACAATGCTGCCTTGGACGTCTGACAGTATGGCCGTACCCAGCCAAACGTCATATGTTCCCAACAATTTAGGAGGTAGGCAATATATCTTTAAGAGACCACTGGCAGTAAAGTTAAAATGACATTTAAGTGGATGCGAGACTTTCTTAGTAACTCTCCTCACCCATCTCAATGTGTCAAGACACCTCAAGGTGTCTCAACACGTTTGTAAACTATGGCAAAATCACAAATGTGAAAACGTATTGATGAGTTATTTGATTTAGCTGAATTTGAGGCTGACCCCATGTCGTTTTTTGGACACAAATTAAATGGCGCTTGTATTGCGTCCACACTTTTGTGTTTTCAAATACAGGCTAATCCTATACCAGCCAAATTAAATAACCCATCTACATGCTTGCGCAGACATGAATTTGCTATTGTTTGGCAAAAGTGTAGAGGCACCTTTAAGTATAAAGGGTCAATCAGATTGACAGTTAAATCACAAATATATGTTCAGATCTTAAAGTTAATCCAGATTGATCGCTGAAAAATCTGAAATCCGATCATTATAAATTTTCAAAGTAAAGATTTACTGAAAATAAACTCCCTCCAAGAGCTACTGAAAATATGCTCCCTCCCCTCTTTTTCAGTAGCCCTCCACTCAAATTTTGTATGATCAGATTTCAGAATTTTCGCCTTAATCCATCTGTCATAGCCTTTTCATATGAACATTCATTTTTGGTTTTACAGACAATTGGATTGACCCTATAGAGGTCCCTTAACACACTAGTATTTAATGCTATCATGACATATAGTTCACCATAACCATACATTTTTAATGTAATACTTTCGTATGGTACTTTTTAAATAAAATGTTGATACTATTTTTAAATTCACGAAAAATTCTGCCTAATTATATGTATATTGTCACTTCAACACATGTAATGAAATCATAATAACTGATAGTGGTGTATAACATGTAATGATCTAAGGGATTGGGAAATGTAAATGTGTTTATAAATCCACCTTTAACTAACAGTAGGATAAGAAAAAACATTTTTTTTAAAAGAATTTTGAATTTTTATTCTCACAAGGAATTTGCTATTGAACAAATCAACAGGAAAACTGTGAGTCATGAGTCTAAAACTTTTGATTTAAAGTTATTTTATTTTTGCATAAATTTTATTCATGAAAATCAATAGTTAACTCTTTCTTATAGTAAGTCTATTACTGGTTAGTGCATACTATTTTTAAAAAATCACTTGAAAATTTAATAATTTAAATAATTGTCTATTGTTCTTGAAAAGTTAGATTTAAACAGTTATTTGGTTCAAAACTTTTGTCAGTGATTACTTATAATTTTTAAAAAGTTGGTTTTTATCTCTTAATTGGTGACCAAAACATTTAAAGTCAATAATTGGAGTTAATTAGTAGTAATTACAAAAATAATTTTATTGAAATTATAAGTCACCTTACATTTAAAAATAAATACTTATGAAAACATCAGTAAACATCAATTAGTACAACCTGTACTTGAGAGCGCAACCTCTTCCATATCTTGATCTTCTATCATATTACTGATTATTAAAAGCAAAAAACAATGACATTTAGTTTAATCATGACCATTGCATTGATAAAGGCCTATCAGTCACCGATGATACAGCATTAGTCAGAGAATATGATAATCGTTAGAGATAATGATCAATATTGAGTTACATTGGATATGTTTTGTAATAATTTAAATGTACTACTGATAGGATATAAAAAAGGAAAAAAAGGGATCCATTATTTGATATTATTCAGCAGAGATAGTCAACATTCGTTCTGTTTGGTCTTTTTCGACTCATGATGCTACCATGAGATGAGTTTATCAATAACAACTATTAAATTCTGTTATGTGTCTGTATTCTTGTAGAATTATTACCATGTTTTTAACCCAGCAGGAGTGTCCTAATTGTTTGTCCTCTAAGAGGTTTCCTGGTGAGCATTTAGCTCATGGTAGACGATTTGTACTATTTCTTTATATAATTGGATGCGATAGTAACTAAAATGTTCGAGATTACTTTCAATTAAACCATTTTGTTGTAGCCGAAAAATAAATTTATTTCATAAAATTTTCAATATAAAAACAAAATTATGTTTAGAAATAAA
This sequence comes from Halyomorpha halys, assembly GCF_000696795.3. NCBI lineage: Eukaryota > Metazoa > Arthropoda > Insecta > Hemiptera > Pentatomidae > Halyomorpha > Halyomorpha halys. The sequence continues at coordinate 234,354 of NW_027114717.1, read as the reverse complement.
AGTTTATTTAAAAACAATGAAGTAATTAAATTTTATTTCACAAAAATATTTAAGAGAAGATTTATATTACTTTACAAAATTGATGCACTGTAAAGAAATAAAAGTTTAGTCAGAATACTCTGCTATGCATGACATGGATTTGTAAGTTCAATCCTTATTACAAATTGGTTTAGAACAATCCTCTCATGTCTTACTGGTTTTCTTGTTTATTTCTTGGACAAACATAGCAACATTTTGTATTATCTTTTTTTCCGAGCTAATTGTTTGTAATCCACAAGTTTTTTCTTATTCAAAGTCTCAAATCGAAGTGTTGTGTTGTCATCGAGGCTCATTTGAGAAGATGTGGAATTAATAATTAATAAGCAGCTGTGCCAGCTGTTTGGCACCTCTGTAATATGTCCTGTGTATTAGATTGATAAATAATTTGATAATTAATTCCTCCATATTGAGTAATAAAAAAAAATAATCAGTGGCCAATGGTGGCTTTTCTTGCCACGGAATATAGTGACTTCAATTCATCTACTACATTTAAACCACCTTTTCTTAGATTATAGAATGTAATAATGTCAGGCTTAGAGTTTAGAAGATTCTAAAAGTGATGAGTAGGAATCTAAAAAATAAGAAAATTTGGTTTAGAATTTAGAAAAACTAATTAATACTAAATAAAATGTTAATAGCAACTTCAAAATTACAGTGTCCGGTGAGCAAAACACTCAAGTGAGAAAAAAAGGATGTCACATTAGAGGTGTACTGGAGAATCGCTCAATCATACCGTCACAAGGACAAAGCAAAATTGAGTATAGGTGGGGAGGTAAAATGGGGAATAACATAAACAAGCGGCAATAACAAGATCAAAGTTAACGGAAGGTAGACAAAACAGATGAAATTCTAGGGGAAAAAAAAGATGTTTATTTTCCAACATGAGCAAAATGCTCAAAGATACATCTCTCCCGGGTTAAATTTATTTCACTATATGACCTTCACTGTTTCACAATTTCTTTTATTCTCTTATCCGGCCTTCATGTCAAAAATTAAAACACAATAGTTCTTAATTAGTTTATTTATATCTTGGGAATTTCAGGGATACTGGTTCCCCTTTTCAGTGTCTGCAATTTAACAGTATCTTTTTAATATAAGCTTTTCAATAATTGTATATATTCGATTAATTCTATCTAATTAATATCTAATTGATTGATAGAAACAAATAAATAGGTCTTTTTTAAACTTAATTTTGCCTTCTTACCTTATCTGCCCCAGTATTATTATGCAAGAAAACAATTTTGGTATTTAATCATTTTTAAAATATGTAACAACTGCAATGAAGTTAGGTCAATGAATAGAATTAATAAGGACCAAAGATTAAAATTTAATGAAAGGCTTTGAGCGCATGCAGTATCACACAAAACATCCAAAATACAAATGAATAAGTTAAAAACTTTTTGTTTTTTTAATTTATGATCTGAAGGCAGGATTTTATTTAAACGTTTAAATCTTAAGAATTTAAAAATGCTTCCGACCTGATTATTTTTTTTAAATATAATTGTAGAAAATTGGTTGTATTATTTAATTTGTAATTTAAATGTTTATTTGTTTCTTAAATACTTTGTAAATATGATTATGAATAAAACAACACTGTTGATGGTAACACTGCTTGAGACCCTAGAAGGGCTAGCTGTTCCTTTGTTTTGGGTTTGTTAGCTAGTAGCGTCCATTTGTACTACATATTGTAATAATTTTATTATTATGTAAAAAGAATTTTAATCGTTTTTAAACCTTTTTTCAATTATTAAAGATAATTTGGGTTCAAGTTAAGAATTTTAATATCAAATAGATAATATAATTTTATTATATAAAAAGAGACTCTTAATCTCAGGGCGTATAGTTGCTAGGCAATCAGAATACATACACTTTTATTATTAACTTAATTAAATTAATATCTCTGTTACAATTTTATTTAATTTTAGTTATAACCGAACTAACCAAGTTCACGATCTTCTTTCGTTGATCCTTGGTGTCTTCTTTTTTCTTATTGTTCTTGTCTTAGCGTCCAAAATGGCTTCCTCTTGACAGAAATTGATGAGGACCTCCTCATCCTGAAGACATCATTTCTCTTCGGTGCCCCAGACACGACTGATCTCTTCTCTCAAAACGAAAACCTGCCTTGAGGTTACATGTAAACATCGATTGTCCCACAACAGTTAGGGATTTTTCCAAATGATTTATTTTCTGAATATTATTCATTTGCACTATTT
>NW_027114717.1:227020-232014 GCF_000696795.3 Halyomorpha halys | reverse complement strand
TTTTGTATCACGAAGTTATTATAAACAATGAAACTTGGTTAGCCTGCTTTTTGGATAAACAAAACAAATTAACAATCTTAAAATGATATATAAAATAAACATATTAAAAACCCTTTATACATCAAAATATATTATTTACTCAAAAAGAGCATATTACAATATACTCTTTATTCTTATGTTACGCAACCCTCCCTGATCCATAACAATAATTAACATTATAAATTAAAGATGAAATATTGAAGCATATTAGAATTGAGAATTGGATATGACTAAATAGAATGGACCTTGAAATTATTAAAGATAAAAAAATTTTCTAAGCTCAATCTTACACTAAAAACCAGCTCTTCCCTCAATATCTATTAAAAATAAATAAATTAAAAGCTAATACATATTATGTAATAATATTTATAGTGAAATTACACAGGGTGTTTCAGGGCTGAATATTATTACCAAAAGTATGAATTGTCATAAATGAAAATTTTCATTGTTGTGAATTACATATTTAGGTTATAATAAATAAATTAATATGTATTCCAACTACTTTATTAAAGAAATGTAAACATTAAAATTTATATTAAGTGTTGTTCAAAGTGATTACCTTAAGCATCAGGACAGACTTGGCATCATTCTTCCACAGCAGTAATGGCTGAGTGGCTTGAGATAAGTGTTATGCTCTCCAGGAGAGACAACTGGATTTTTCGCTTGGGCTAAATTTTTTTTTAATATTTATTTATTTCTATTTATAACTGTACATTATAATACATTTAGTAAATTTGATCTCAGTTAAATTGGAGTGTTACAGGTGTGTAGAGAAACTATCAATTGGTAGCACTCTAATGACGTTTTACATTAGCAGGTCTCGTGGCCATCTTCTTTTTAGGTGTCTTGGAGGATTGTCTGGAATGGAGGAAGCAAAGTTAGAAACTAGTGAGTTTGGGTGGTTAGGGAGTTTGTAATGGAAGGAGTGATATCTGGTTCGGGTTAGATTGGTTACATATGGAATATTAAGGTCTTTATGTATGATTTTATTTGTGACAAAGTAAGGAGCGTTGAGGATTTTGGATTGCAATGATTGGATACAAGAGGAATTCAAAGGTTTAGTGGAGGCCCAAAGCTCAACTCTGTATGTCCAGATAGGCTTTATTATGGTCATGTAGATCAGTCTTTTTTAATGAATTGGAAGTTTAGACCGTTTGTCTAGTAAGTGCTGTAATACTCAGAATCGACGTGCAGTTTCCTGTCTTTTTAGTCTTGTGTGAGGATTCCAGGTTAGTCGTTTGTCCAGATGTAGTCCAAGGTAGCGGATCTGTTCGACTAAATTTAAAAATTCATTAAAACAAAAACTGTATGAAATCGTAGACCTCAATTTTTTATGAAGAACGATAATTGAAACTAGTTTATCAACAATAACACATGTTCAGTGCCATTCAGCCACTGCTACTGTAGACAAAAAATGTCTTAATGCTTATCACTTTAGGCTACATTTAATATGAATGTTAATGTTTACATTGCATTAATTAAGTTGATAGTATACTTTTAAATGTATTTATTATAACCTAAATGATTCATAACAATACTTAGACTTGAACAGCTACTAAACAAAGAGTTAACAGACTCACCTTCATAAGGAATTTTTTTCTTGTTTTGAGGTCCTTAATTCATATTTTTAGGTAGAACACTTTAGTTGGTCAATGTAAGGGCGAAATACAGTTTTTGAAAGCTAGAATTTAACTATCATTATCTGCTGCAGAAACAAATGATCAGCATGATAAATGAGGCTGTAGAACCAATAAAAAAATCCAAGGAACTTGAACCTCACCTGAGGACTGCCCATCAATGACAGGAGAGCCTCATCTGAGCCCCTTTAACACTAAATTTGATAAACATTAAAACTGGTTAAAAATATTATATTTTTTTGGATACATACTAATGAACTCTTATTTTTCAGGCCGGTCTTACCGAATGAACTTCTTCGAGCGGGTGTTGAATACTATAGAATTTTGGGTGTCGAGAGTACTCCACAAGCTGCTCATAGACAGGAATGCACAGGCTGTAGCGGAGCACTACCTAGGACCTCTACCTCCTCTTTCAGAAATTGCTTCAAATACCTCTCTCCTTTTGCTTCACACACATTTCAGCTTCCTTGGTCACAGCCCGCTGCCTGCTTCTGTAGTAGAGGTTGGAGGCCTCAACCTGAAACCTCTCAAACCATTGACACCTGTAAGAAATGTTAAATTTTTTTTATTTCATATTTATTATTATTTTTTTTTTTTTATGACAAAAATCTCACTTTGAATTATAAGCCAATAAAATCTATCTATCTATCATCCTATCATCTACATTCTTTGAAGATGGCTAAGGAGATATTGTCCCTGTGATCGTTGTTATATAGTAAATTCTAATCTTTTAGGATGTAGAAAAGCTGTTGAATGATTCGAATGGTGCAATTTACTTCAGTATGGGATCAGTGTTGGTTGGAAAATCTTTACCAGAAAATAAGAAACAGATGTTTGTCAATGTGTTAGCTGCAACTGGGAAAACTGTTTTATGGAAGCAGGAAGAAACGGTTAAAAACAAACCAAGTAATATTATCACCAAGCCTTGGTTTCCCCAAAGAGATATTCTTCGTAAGTATTATTCTCATTTGTAAATTTTGCATTTAACAAATTATTAATTAGAAATTAATATAAAATACGAATTCAAGCTATTTTATACTCCTTCATTCTGTCCAGTGAGGATATAGTTTATTTTGACCTGAGATTATTTGATTAGAGAATTTGACTGAACATTCAAATTTCACAAATAATTTTTCAGCATAAGAAACTTCATTATGATCTGATTTGACTGGTACTGGCAATGAAGATAGCAATGAATCAATTCTTAATCCTTGAATTTTGAAGAAATGTTGGTTAGAATCTTTTAAAATAAAATCACTGATTTTTTTTTTTCATTTTGCTCTACAGACTTTGTAGATCTTTGCCCACCCCAACCAGCCTTCTCCATGCCTGCCTATATTGGGCTACTACTTTCTAGTTCGCTGCTTGCTGCTCTTTGGCATCATTGTTGATTCTGACTATTCATCTGGTTTTTGGCCTCCCACGTGGTCTCTTGGCAACTATACAGACATTTGTTGTGTAGAGGCGTCCTAATGGATTACTTCGAGCCACATGTCCTGCCCATCTTAACCTCCTTAAGCAGTTCACTGTTTGTTCTCCTCCTCCATATGGTAAGGCTCTGATCCCAGATCGCTCCTGTAATTGAACGGAGAACTTTCCATTCAAATCTCTCGATTCAGCTTTCTAGGGTGCCTGTTAGAGCCCAGGTCTCTCAGCCGTTTATCAAAGCTAGCTTTATCATGGCATCGTACACCCTTAGTTTCAGGTTTTTGGAGATTTTTCGGGATTTCAGTACACCTGACAGAGAAAAGAAGTTGTTTGCGTTTATTGATGTTATTGTGGAGCCGAGGTATTTGAAATTGTCAATTTTCGGAAATGATTTGACATTCATGCAAATGGTGGATTTTTTGGCTTATAATCATATACTTTGTTTTATCTTCATTTACTTACAAGGTGATTTCCTCTGCTTCTCTTAATAGAGTCTTTGCAAGTTATTCTATGTCATCTGCATACACCAGGACTTTATGTTTCATTCCGACGTGCATCTAATTTAATATAACATATGGTTATTTAAAAAAAGTAATCTGCTACAACATTTTTTAAAAATATTTATATGCACTTATGACTTTGAGATACTAATTTTATTTAGTTTTTTTCATTGTTTAAAATTGTGCAATTTTCCATATTAAACCACAAAGTGATAGTAGATTGCAAATACTAAATTATTTTTTTAGAACACCCAAAGGTAGAATTGTTCATATCCCACTGTGGTAACCTGGGACTCACGGAGGGTGTGGATGCAGGAGTTCCTGTCATATGTATACCCATGTACGGGGATCAGCATAGAAATGCCAAAGCTGCTGAAGACAAAGGAATCTCTATTTTCCTTGATTACGGATCTTTGACAGAAGACAAACTTCGATCTGCTGTAAATGAGATTCTCACAAATAAAAAGTAATTATATTTATATATTATATTTTTTAAAATATATTGAAATCATAAATTACCTATCGAGAAATGAAGAATAACAAAATGAATCAGTTAGTACAATCAGTTTTTAAGAATAATATGGTAGGGAATATTTTAGATAAGAGATGATATAATCATTAAATAAAAATTTTAATTACAATCATTAACCCATAACGTGACCCTCACTCACTTTATTAATTATGTATACCACATCTCATTGCACATACGTTTTTCTTTATTTTTTGTATTACTCCAATTTTAAATAATTTACAATTTTGTATTTGTATTTATTCAGTTGATTCTCATATCTATATTATTTTCTTTTTTCATTTTTAATATTAATGCTACTATATTCCCTCCATATTATTATATAGTTTTAATATTCTTATAATATTACAGCATTTTCTTCAATACTACTTATGTACCTGTATTTTCTGTTATCTTCTTATGTTTTTTTTTCTGCTATTCCATTTAATCATTATAGTTGTTATTTAACTTATGTAAATTATTTAATTGTACCAACGTTTTGGCAAGAGTTTCTAGCCTTCATCAGGGCTAAGAACAGAACAAGATGACAACCAATGATTATAGAAAAGAAAAAAGAAAATATAAATAAAATGACATAAAGTAAATAATTTTACAGGATGGAATTAATAAAATAAAGTGATGAGAGAAGTGGAAAATAAAATGTATACATAGGTAATTGAATAAGTAGGTAAAATAACATAATTATGGAAATAAAATGAAAATGAAGTTATATAATGCGAAGAAATATGAATATGTTAGTTATTAATAATTTAAAAATTAAATTATGGAAAGAAAAATAAAATTGAGAGAAAGAAAGTATATGTAACCATAATAATTGATAAATAGGCAAAATATAAGTAAAGTTTAAGAAAAGAAATGAAT
>NW_027114717.1:223559-226960 GCF_000696795.3 Halyomorpha halys | reverse complement strand
ATTATATAATATTATGGACTCTTAATCTCAGGACAATCAGAACACTTAACTAAATTTGACCAGCTACCTTGACAAATATACTTAAATTCTATGTTGAGCAGCACTGACCAATTACTGGATGTCTCCTCAAAAAACAATCACTGACTGTAAACAAATCATTGGTCCTCTACTCATTTTACCAAACATCCAAACTCTTGGCGATCCAAACAAAGAGTGATCTTATTTTTCTTGGATGAATGGATATCTTCTTTTTCTAGATGTCTATCACTGAGAGTAGACAAAGGGTGATCTTTTTACCTCTTCCTGGAGACATCCTCGTTTCCTGGACACGTCCAGTACCCCACCGCCCAAACAAACAGTGATCACTCTAAACCAAGAGCTCCGTCTGGATGTTCGATGCAAACATCGATTGCAGCACAACAGTTTTGAGCTTTTTCTTATGATTTCCTAAATGAATATTTTTCTTTTATATTTATTCTCGACTTCTATTTTTTTTTAAATCTACTGTAATTAAAATCATGGTAGGAAGATAAATATATTTGAATCTGCTCAACGTAGCAGCGATTTTACCAACTTCAGAACAGTGCCGCAATCTTAGATTTTTAAACTATGTCTTTTGTGATTTCACATTTAACTGATGAAATTTGGTAAGCTTGCTTTTAGGTTTAACAAAGCAAATGAACAATATTGAAACGATACATAAAATAAAAGCATATTAAAAACCAAAGTGTTAACTAAAAAATAACTATTTACTCAAAAAGAGGATTTTACAATGCATATTCATTAATTAATTCAATTGTATTTTTTAGATATAAGGAAACATCTAAAAAAGTCCAAGCAGCTTTCAGAGATCGACCACAATCACCATTGGACACTGCCATCTACTGGGTTGAATATGTACTAAAGCATGGCCCCATCACCCGACCACAATACTCTCATATGCCTCTTTGGCTGAAGGAAGGCATTGATGTCGCAGCGTTCTTGTTTTTCTTTGTAGCTTTGTCTGCTTATATTGTGATAACAATTTTCACAAGTTATTTTAATAGCAAGAAGTCTATAAAGAAAGAGAAACAAAGTTGAAGCTGTATCATCTGTCGAGTAGATAATAAACTTCTTTTCAACATTCTGCAGATGAAATTAACAAATGGAGACACTTAACTTGTAAAGGTGTTTTATTGTAATTAATCTCTGACTGTGATTTTCTTGTTTACTTTTCTCTGAGAAGTAAAAGTATTGTATGATTCCGTAAATGTTTAGACTTTATTGATAGATTAATATTTATTTTATTCTACTGTTTTGTTTCCAGTTAATGTTATTTAGTTGTTATAGACTTATAAAGTTAATTTACAGAATAAATCTTATAAACCTTTTCACTGTGTTAAACTGAATACGATTGGACTTAACGATTGGACTCACAAAAATGTTTACAAATTTATCTAAAACTGTATTCAACTTGGTTCTAATATAAAATAACTGTTTTTCATATGTACTTATAGCAAAATTATTCATAGAATTGTAAAATGTTGTATTTTATTTTAATTAATATTTATGTAGAAAACGTTTCAACTATAATGGAAATTGTTAAGTATTACATAAGCATAATAAATGATAAAGTTAAAAAATATTTTATTTAAAATGAAAATAAATAATTGTTTTTCTAAAATCTATTATTTTTTCCTTGAAATATGAGTTTTTATTTGTAAAACAATTTAGTAAAATTATAATGATAAAGACCATTTGAATTATTAATAACTTTTTTTAATAATTTTATTTATGCTAAAATTCTTATATAATAATTATAAAAATTGTGAACTTTAAAATGATTTATTCTAATAAGTCTACAAGTTTTTTTCTTTAACAATGATTTTGCTGTACTATCAGATATCACTGTTGACAGTGTAACATCTCAAAAAATAATAATTTTGAGATACGCATGAATTTTTAGCAATAAGGGCAAGATCTATACAGTTGTAAACAACTGTAATATCTTGAAAAAAATGTTTGACACATCATCAATAAATTCAACTTATAATAAAATGAAAAAAAAAAAATGTGTGGTGTGTATGAGAAATAGGGAAAAAAAGATTTAAAAAAAAAGTAAACTGTTTAATATGTGGATGTAACCACAACACAAATGTAAACATAGAATTCTGTTTCAGTGTAATAAAGATAACAAGTAGATAGTGAGTGGTTTTCCAAATATTTTATAGTTTAGAAAAATTGACGAAGTAAAATTTATGGATTTTAGACATAGAGGGCTAGGAAAATACTGAATATTATTGTTATAATGGGATAATTTATACAAATTTTTTACTAATATTTAAATAATAAATATTAAATAGGTTTTTATTATTATATTACTGTTGCATTGTTTTTCCAATTTGTAGAAGAACCCTGAAGGCCAAGGAGGACTCCAAAGTGTTGGTGTTAATGTAAATAATTTTAAAATAAAGAAATATATGAAAAGAATAAAAAAGAAAATCATTAAATATTTATTTTAATTAAATTTTAGGATAAAATCAACCCACTGAAATTATTCTTCAAAATATATTTTGAAGAAAAATTCATAAATAAAATTCCTACATTATGTTCAAATACTCTAACCCTTTTTTTTTGTCATATATTGAATTTAATATGTGATTTTCGAATAAAAACCCTCAATCACTTGCATTCTGATATCACATTGTTGTTTCCTTGCTGATTAAATATTATGATTGTAGGCCCATTTGTAGCCGAGTTTCGGTCTTAGCAACTTTGAAACTGTTAAAGTGCAGGTTTTAATCAGGCCTGGGCAGTTAACTTTTATTTTGTGGCTGTCCCATGAAATGAAAACTTGACACTCCCACCATAGTAAGAATAGGTGCTTAAGGAAATCTATTGTGAATAATTGTGTTGAATCTATTACGAAAAAGCAGGGTTTATGTATATTTATACCTGCAGATAAACCAGCGATGGTTCCTGATTCTCTAAAATTCTAAGCATATCAATAGATGTTTCCTAAATGCGCTTCGAAGGTCAGCATGCCCTGGTAATTGAAATGTTAGGGTGGTCAATGTCAACAGTGATAACTGTTCATTGAATTTCAAAAAAGGTCAATGATTTATTAAGGATATCATATAATACAATGTTTGAAAATAAGTAGAAAAAAGTGCACACTTTTATTATTTTATTGCAACAGATAAACAAAATTTATTGTAATTAACAATATCACAGACGACACAATACACGAAGAACTGGAGGCATATGGAGATGAAGTGGTTCCAGAAAACTCTCCGATCCGAGAAGCATACCTCATCACAGTAGCTATGTAACTCTGCTCATGTATGCGATGAAATAAATGAGCATAAGGACCTATTTAATAAAAATTCGTTTGATTACGCATATTATATTATTATTATATA